>NC_058130.1:306451039-306515346 GCF_016433145.1 Gracilinanus agilis | reverse complement strand
TCTGATATGGGATTATTTAGGTATTCTATTTCTTCTGCTATTAATCTAGGCAGTTTATATTTTTGTAAATATTCGTCCATGTCTTCTAAATTGTTATAGTTATAGCCATATAATTGGGCAAAATAGTTTTTAATGATTGCCTTAATTTCCCCTTCATTAGAGGTGAGGTGTCCCTTTTCATCTTTGATACTATCAATTTGGTTTTCTTCTTTCCTTTTTTTTATTAGATTGACCAGTACTTTGTCTATTTTATCTGTTTTTTCAAAGTACCAGCTTCTAGTCTTATTTATTAATTCAATAGTTATTTTATATTTCTGGGTGTTTTCTTATCTGGATCGAATGTCGCAGGTGTTTTATGAATCCTTTCAATGTCTATATTGCCCTCTTGTTATATGACTTCAGGGCAATTTTGCTGAATAATTTCTCTTAGTATGGAGTCTAGGTTTCTATTAATTTCTGGTTTTCTGGAAGACCAATTATTCTCAAATTGTCTCTTCTAGACTGGTTTTCTTGGTCTGTCACTCTCTCATTGAGGTATTTCATGTTTCCTTCTATTTTTTCAGTCTTTTGACTTTGTTTTAGTTGTTCTTGTTGTCTTCAGAGATCATTAGCTTCTAATTGCTCATTTCTAGCCTTCAAGGATTGGTTTTCGGCTATAATCTTTTGGTTTTCGGCTATGATCTTTTGGTTTTCGGCTATAATCTTCTGGTTTTTGGCTATAATCTTCTGTTTTTTGGCCATAATCTTCTGGTATTCCTTTTCAATCTGGTCATTTCTGGTGTTCAATTTGCTCATCAGTTCATTTGGTTTCTCAGCCTCACTTTCCAATTGCAAGATTCTACCTTTAAAACAGTTATTTTCTTGCCAGATCTCTTCCATTTTCCTCAAAATCTCAGTTTTGAACTCTTCCATAGCTTGTGAGGAGTTTTCCTTATTTGAGGAGGGTCCGGATGCTTGTTTGTTGTTTGCTCGGTTGTCTGGAATTTTTTTTATGTAAAAGTTGTCGAGTGTTAAAGACTTCTTTTTCTTTTTGTTAATCTTTCTCTTTTGAACTTCCTGATACTGGGTAGCCATCATTTGCCCAGCAGCTTCTCAGGTTTATCCTCGTACTCATGGTCTGTCCGTGGTCTTTTGGCTCCTGAGGTCTGAGTTCTGGTTTTTTCCAAGGTCAAGCCCCCTGGTGGACCTCCTTGTTTGATCGTCTGCCGGAGGTTTCTTTACAAGTCTCAGGGCGCTGCTTCCACAGTTGTATACCCGTCTGCACTGGTTCCCCACTCAGGGTTTCAGAGCTTTAGCTAATGGCTGTGTCTGCCTTCACCCACGCCTCCACCCGTGCCTGCTCTCTGACCCCGTGTTCTGCGCCCTGCATCCATTCTCTGCGTCCTGCTCCCGCGCTCAGATTTTGTGTGTTTTCTTTAGCTTTTTGGGGTCCTAAATCTTGCTGCTCTCAGGAACAGGCCCCGGAGCTGCCAATGACTTGATGGGTGCCCCAAACTTGCTCTATTTATTTTTAGCTGGCTTTGGCAGTATAGGTGTTGTGTGTGGAGGGGGTGGGGGTGGGTTGGTTGCTCAGCCCGCGATTTAGTGAGAGCTTTTTCACCCCTTTATAGCATGGAAATGCCCCGATTCCACGTACCTTCCATGCTGTGCCCTGTTGTGGGGTTCCTCCGTTCATCTGGACTTGTTTTTATTTCCCCTTGAGGAGTTTTGTGTGTTTTGGTCAGGAGAGGTTAAGAGCTGCTTCTTACTCTGCCCCCATCTTAACCCGGAACCTGTAATCCACATATTTAAAGAAATAGTGTCTCTAGTCATTTCCTCTAATTCAAGTGGACCAATGATAGCCTCTACACTGATTTGGACTGCCCAAAGGGCAGTCCCTTGTTCTTGATTCAATCTGAATTGTCATGTGTGATTAAATTATCTCCCCTCCCCAACTAAGGGAGGTGGGGATGATATAATCTAGATGCCTAGGGTAAGTAGATTTTTGACTATGAATGGGCTACAGTTAATTTCATTTACACATGAGCATACCATGAGGGATATAACTAGTTAACAAGAGTTCAATGACACAGGTTTCATTGTTTTAAATATTTTGGTTATAGTTTTAATTATTTTGTATTTATCTGGTATTCCCTTTTCTCTTCTTTTTCTTATAGTTATTATTATTTAATTTTATAAGTTTTCCTATTATTCTAAAGGTGAGAGGTAAGCTGAAAGATATTTTCTTTTCAATTTTTCTAGAAGAATAGTATGTTATTTGGAATTTGGGGAGTTCATTTGAGCCTTAAAATATTTAAATATATGACAAACTAACTGTGGATATTTAGGGGACTTGGAAATTACATTTCCCATGATTCAATGGGCTTCCTGTCTTAACTGATGACATGAGCCAATGTAAAACATAGTTTAAATAGAGAGGACTTGATTGGGGGCAGTCTCTTTTAGTAGGAGGGAGCTAGGTGGGAGAAGGTATGATGGGGAATTTGAATTAGATCTTAGCAGGTGCGTGGTAATCTTATATTTTACCAGCATGGCCTTAATTAAAATATTAATACTTCTTTTAATATCCATCTATATATTTTTACATCATAACAATAGTCTATGGTGAGATGTGGAATCAAGGTCTTGGGAGGAAAGCCCTAGTATTCTAATCTACTTTCTACAAAACTACTATAAACAGATTTAGAAAATGCAGCAGAGGAGGTAGACCTAGGTTGGCACAGTCAAATCAAGATCATGTCTTAGCTCTCTTAAATTTCCCTTCAAAGAACTTTACAATTACACTTAAAAAAGAATCCTGGAGCAGCAGAACCAATAAAAGTGCAAGATGAAAGCATTTTCAATCCTAAGCAAACTTAGAAGGTCAGCAGGGAAAGTTTGTCATACTGGAATGGAAATAGAGTGTAGAAGAATATAGGCTATACCCCAGCAGGGCAGAAGCACGCTTTCTGGGGTGACTGAATTAGCAGTAGCTGTTTCCAGAACTTTCAACTGACAAATGATAAAGAGGTCAGACAACTGGTCAGGAGACAATAGGGGACCCTTTGTCATGCCCATATGAGTTTCTAGATCATAGTCCCATGGCGAGAAGGAGTGTTAGCACAATAGAGTATACAACCAGAAGGGGTCAAGGGACCTAGTCATACATAATCCAGTGGTGGAAAAGCATGCTTGTTGTTACTCATAGTCTGGAGTACAGATCAGGACTACTCTTGGAAGAATTGTCACTCTGACCTTACATACCCCTGTGCCCCCAAATAGCTCTGAAAACAGCAAAAAAAAATTGAGACTATTCACCCTCCCCACTGAGAACAGACTTTAACATAGTGTTAAAAGTTAAGAAATGAGCAAACAACAAAAATATAACCTGATGACAATAAAGTTGCTATGATTTGAGGGAAGAGCAAAACATAAACTCAGAAGAAGATAAAGGTAAAACAGCTATACCCAAAGACTCAAGACTCAAAGAAAGATATGAATTTGTCTCAGCCCCTTCTCTCTACAAAAAAAAGAATCCCTGGGTGAGCACAAAAAAGATGCTAAAAATAAATGAGGCGTGTAGAGGGAAATTGAGAAAAGAAATAATGATGCCAAAAAAAATTATGAAAGAGTCAACAGCTTTGCAGAGGAACCACACACACACAGAAATTACTGAAGTAAATACTACCTTTAAAAACATAAAAAAAGAGAGTTGGACAAATGAAAAAAGAGGTACAAAAATTCTCTCAAGTGAGAAACTTCTTAAAAAGCAGAATTGGCCACATGGAAAATGAGGTACAGATTCACTAAAGATAATAATTTCTTAAAAATTAAAATTGGGCAAAAAGAAGCTAATGATTCCATTAGACATCAAGAACTCCCCCACAAATGAAATATCTCATTGTAACATCTAATCTGGAAAAAAATCAAAGACAGATTAATTTAAGAATATCTGAAAGCCATGATAATAAGAAAGCCTACTCATCATATTTCAAGAAATTATCAAAGAAAACTGCCTTAATATTCTAGAACCAAAGAGTTAAATAGAAATTTTAAAGATCAACCAATCATTTGGTGAAAGACATCTCAAAACAAAAACCCCCAGGAATATAATGATCAAATTCCAGAGCTGTCTAGAGTCAGGAAAATTAATGTTCTTAAGTTTCCTAACCAACCTCAGACCTTTACTATCTATGTGACTCTAGGTAAATCACTTAATCCAGTTTACCTCAATTTCCTCATTTACAAATGAGGAGAAGGAATCTAGTATCTAGTATCTCTGCAAAAATAAAAAAAAAACTCTAAAAGGAGGTCACAAAGAGTTGAACATAACTGAAATGATTTAAAAACTATATACGGATATGTACTTCATAGTATCATCTTAATAAAAGTTTTCTAATATAAAAAGCATTATGCGTGTGTTATTATTAGCATACTTTAGAAATTGGACCTATGTAATCAATAAAAATGAAAAACAAACAGTAATCATTTTAACAGAAATGTCTAAAAAGGAGAAATACATTTCTGTATGATTTGTTTCATTTTTTTACCCCAATTTGAGTCTGTCAAAATTGCTTCAGAAACTCTTTCCTCATTTGACAATTACCATTGAAACTCTGAAACAGTTTCATAATAGAAGAATATGACTACCAAAATAAAAGGACATATTATGTTTATGGTATATTTAGTAATATGTTCATATCATATTATAGAAGAATATGAAGCAGTTGTCTATATAAGAGTTTTTAAAAGTGAAGTAGTGCGCTGGGTTAAAAAATTGTATCTATTTTGCTTGGTTTTTTATTTGTGATCTAAGAAGTATTTTATGTTTTCATTGATAGAATTCAACAAAGAAAACAATATAAGAGCATACTAAAATTAGAATATTTATCAAAAACTCTTTGCATTTCCTTTTGCGTTCATTCAGTTTAAATGGAAATGAAAATTATTTTTATCAAATTATACACCAAATATACACAATGCAAAAAATAGATAAGACCTTGTTATCAATAGTAAAAAATGTTATTGAATTGCTCATTTTGTACTCTTTCATCTGGTACAGAGATATAGGTCAATAGAAAAAGCAATTGTATTTAAGATGTCACTGTTATGTAGAGGAAGTGATACTTTATTTTAAAAAAGCATAATTATTCCTACACACATTTGTAAAAGTAATTTTTTCTTACTAAATGCAAAACAAAATTGTAAATGTTGACATTTTAAGTAAAAAGAAGTTTACTTCAGAAGAATAAGAACAAAAATTAAATTTCTTATCACTCACCTCAAAGGAAAAATATTTTAAATTAACTTCAAGATTTTTCATGATGGCACTGCTATGTACTTGGTCATCATTGAATATGAATCACATTCTCTGTGAATTATTCTAACTCATTTCTCATATCTAATTAGTTACCACATCCTATTCATGTAAGTTCAGAAATATCCCTCAAAAATGAGACCTCATTTCTTTTTCCTTTTGCCTGTAACAGCTACCAATATAATTCTCTTAAACTACAGTCTCGATCATTTCATTATGTAAGAAATAAAATTTAAGACTCTGGCCCTTATTTTTCATATATTTTATTAGAATTTACTTGGATATGTAGAGGTAGAGGCAGATAATTATAGAGAAATGTCTTTTAGGCATGTGGGTGCTCTCAACATGGCTTCCTCAGTCACTTGGCCAGTTCCTACAAAAAGAGACTTTACCTCCTTGTCTTGAAAATTTTTTCCTCCCTCTCCCTTTTCGGTCCACTTCAATCACATCCAGTTCAAATTCAGTCACATAGTCCACAGTAGATAATGTAACTAGGATTATAGGGACTCAGGTAAAACCCCAAGTGCGATCCTGGGCACACAATTATCATGCAAAAAAAAAAGTGATAGAGGTAAGATTTCCAATGAGAAAGCTTCCTTCCTTAGTCTTAGTCTTATCTTAGCCTAACCTTGCTCATTACTTCAAAACATCTAGAAATCCGAAAAATAAAGGAAAAAGAATAACAACAAAGAGGGAAATAAAAAAATAATCACAATGAAAATATTACAGAAAGAGAAAATACTAAGCTAAATTTAGACAAATAAGATGCTAAAACATTGAACAACTGTATAGAATAAAAGAAATAAATATGGGATCTCCAGAAGAAATGAGTATTCCAATATTGAGAAATAGATTTCTAGAAAGGAAAATAAAAGTTGTAAAAGAGCACCCAAGTAGGTTAACAGCTATTTAAATAATTCAAGGAAAAGATAAGAAAAACTTAATTTAGCAAAATTCAAAAAGGGAAAAATAAAAGAAGAGAATCAATAGTTTAGAACAGAAGTTGGAGATTTTTAATAAACTACTCAATTGAAAGTAAATTAATTAATGCATGGTTGGTGGAATTATGAATTGATACAACCATTTTGGAGAGCAATATGAAATCACACCCAAAAGGCCATAAAACTATACATGTCCTTTGACTTAGTAATACCACTACTGTGTCTCAGTCCCAAAGAGATCAGAGATAGGGGGAAATGACCTATTTTAAGAAACATATATTTTTTTGCATCTATTTTTGTAGTATCAAAGAATTTGAAACTGATTTGTAATGTAATACTATTGTACTATAAGAGATGGTTAACAGCATGAGTTAAGAAGATTCTACGAAGATGTGATACAAAGTGAAGGAAGGAGGACAAGGAGAACAGTGTGTACAGCAACAGAAATTTAAACAATGTATAACTGTGAAGGATTAAACTATTATCAGCAAAACAAGGTTCCACAATAACCCCCCCGGACTCATATTAAAAACAATAATGACAAACCCATTATAATAATCTCCCATTATCCAAAGCCAAAGAATGATCTGATTACAGATCAAAGTATGTTATCTTTTTAAAAATTTTATTTCCTTCATAAATATTTCATTATATATATGATATGTATCTTCAGTCACAACTTAGAGAATATGGAAATATGTATTGCATGAAAGCACTGGCATAACCTATATTAGACTTTTTGCCACTTTAAGGAGGGAGAATCTAAATCTGAATTACAAAATTACAGAAAACAATTGTCAAAAATTGTTTCTACATATAGTTGAAAAAATTAATTTAAAAAGAAGAAAATAAAATAAATGAGTGATTCAAAATAGCATGATGATATAAAAATATACTGATCAGCCAATATATTAGGAAAAATTTAAAACAATGGCAGCAGGAACATTGGAAGTCTAATTTACCAAACCTTAATCACTAAAATTATTTTATTTGTGCTTAACAGTAGATATCTATGTTTTACTATGATTTCTATTGTCCTGATTATTTTAGAGCAGTGGTTCCCAAACTTTTTTGGCCTACTGCCCCCTTTTCAGAAAAAATATTACTTATCCCCCTGGAAATTAATTTTTTAAATTTTAATAGCAATTAATAGGAAAGATAAATGCACCTGTGGCCATCACCACTATCTTGGATTGCTGCAGCACCCACCAGGGGGCAGTAGTGACCACTTTGGGAATTACTGTTTTAGAGGAATTAATGTACATTTTGACTAAGGCTTTTTCTTTATTATGTAAATATTGTGCTGTCTCTATTATATAAGTATTACATAAGTATTATGTACTATTATATAAATATATATGAATCTCAATATAATTTGACCTATTATGTTATTATTTTCCTAATGTTGAACTTATTACTGGTTCAAACTTCATAGAGAATACTTTAACTAATTTTCTGTACCCTCTGGTAATAATTTATTCAATATGTTTGCATCAATATCACTAGTGATATTGATCTATTACTTTTTACTTTCTGTCTATAATGAATTTGGTAAGGAGTCTATTTTTGCAAATATTAATTTTTTTGTATATTTTAGAAAATTTCTTCGCATGCTTATCTGCTTCTTTCAGTCATTTTTTCAGTTGTGTCTGAATATTTGTGACCACATTTGAGGTTTCCATAGAAAGGATACTAGAAAGTTTTGCTATTTCCTTCTACAGGTCTTTTTTTAACATGAAGAAAATGAGGCAAATTGGATTAAATGATTTGCATAGGGTCACATAGCTAGTAAGTGTTTGAGGCGGGATGTGAAATCAGGTCTTCCTGACACCAAGTTCATCATTCTCTCAATTGCACTACATAGTAGCTCTATGTTCATCAGTACCTGGTGTTTTATTGTCTCCCATACAGGAAGTTGATATAAGACTTGGTCAATCTCTGTTTATAAGTTTGGGAAATATACAATATCTATTTTTTCTTACTTCAGTAATTTCTATTTTTGCAAATATTTATCCATTTCATGAAATTTTCATTTGGGGGATATAAAGTTGAGGCTTTGGAATAAAGAGTAAGAATAAGATAGATTCCAGCTTGGAGCAAACTTGACAATTATAATCAATATGACAATAATTGTTATCAAATCACAAGGACAAATATTCAAAATAGTTTTAGATTTCAACACATAGATAACATGGAATTATAATGAAAATATTAAAGTCACAGAAAGTTGTAGCATCCCTGACATAAAACTGTAACATTTAGAATTGGAATAGTAGTAAGAGCAATCTGATTTTCATTTTTAGCAATAAAAATATTATTTAGCTCAAATGAGTCTTATTTACTGTCTGGTTTTCGATAATTTTGGGTGTTGCACTGAGATATGCCCTCTAAAACTGCCTAAAATAGATCAGTACTGTAACTGGTAAAAAATTCATATCAGCAACCTTTTCAGATCAACTTCTCCATTATTCTGATTCTTTAGGGAGGTGTGGATAAAATCCAGCTATAGAGCTGTTAAGCTTTTCTCTTGATAAGTCTTAAGGAGGCTTGGTAGTAACATTCCTGTTAGTATTTCTTTCTGTCAGTCTAATTTTCTGTCATCCTTTGTCATTTACATTCAAGCTCTTTATTTACTAACATCTTTGTACTTTGTTTTCTGAATAGGAAATATAGACAACCAGATCATGACAATTCGTTGCCTGCCTCCCTCACCTTCAGAAAAAAAAAATAAGGAGCTTAGAACCAGATTAAAGGATTTTCCTAGTTCAACATATTTATCCTAGTAGGACTTTGAGATATGGCTCCCTAGGATTGTTAAAAGTGGAGAATGGAATTCATATACAAATTCACTCTCTCAACCTTCCATGTAGAGTAAGAGACTTTTATTGCTTAATCATTAAAAGAAAGGTGGTGATTTTGTAACTTGAAATTTCATTTGAGTTGAGAATTATGTTTCATATTGAAGTTTACTCCCGCTTCAAATCCTGATATTAGAAGCCAGAGCAATGCTTTTATGTGTGTGTGTGTGTGTGTGTGTGTGTGTGTGTGGTGGTGGTGGTGGGATAAGTATGACGAAAGTCTTTGAATTCTAACTTCAAACCAGAATAATTAGAACATTGGCTTACATTGGATGTTGATACAATAAAAAATCAATTTAAAAGGAATGTCAACATACTACTGGATGTTACCATATGGATGATAATTAAGAATGATATCATGGTATTTCTTAACATACAATAATGACCAAAAAACTATAATAATCCTCTGGAGTATCATCTCTTTCTCAAGACTAATGCACTTGAAATAAATGTTGGGAAGAAAGATACCAGGGGTAACAAAAGCTACAGAGGCAAAAAAGAGACTACACAGAGATGGAAAAAATATATGATGAAAGACAAAAATTAATTGCTACTAATTCATTTCCTTTCCTAGTGCTGTTCTGTCATATATCAACACATAAGAACTCTACTGAATAAGAAGATGATTAGGACTCTTTTATTAAAGTGTCTCAGGAAAAAAGAACAGTTTCTTTTATCCTCCCTAATAGAAATCAAGATCTAAAACCTTAAATCAGAAAACTACCACACAATACTCAAATTAAAAAAAAAAAAAAGAGCATCCAGATCAGGAATTTATTCATGAGTATTTGCCCTGGGGGAAAAATCTTGCACTCAAGACAATAGCTGAGAATTATCCTTAACATAAATAAAACCCATAAAAATATAAATAGAGATAGAACTCACTGTTCATCACCCCTTTCTCACTATCAAAGTAACCTCACTAAATTTTCTGGTCCAGGATTTCTTAAATAAAATATTATCCTTGATTCCCTTCAGCTTTGAAAGCCAGTTTTATAAATCCATGACTCAAAGGCCTAAATATCACATTGGAACTGCAACATCTGAAGTTTCCAGAAGCCCCAGAGACCTTGTGCAACTCTCAAGATGCAGGTAGAAAAATATTTAAGAGTATCTAATGTCAAATGTGTCAAGCTCTATTCATTGACTCCATAAATATCCTTTAGGAATGATGTCTGCAGGCCTCTTTATATCTTGCTAGACAGAATTCCATGCATCTTACTTAAATTTAGATTTTAAAGAAAGAAATGAAACTGAAGAGATACACCAATGATTATATATATATATGCATATATATATATATGTGTGTGTGTGTGTGTGTGTGTGTGTGTGTGTGTGTGTGTGTGTAAGAATATATGTATATATGTGAGTGCATGTGTATATTTAGGAAAATATTAATCCTGAACAGTATGTCTATGTTTTTATCATGGTGAAACTTTGGTTATTCAACCTTCTTCTCAATGTCACTTGACAAATCTTAAGAGGCTAGAGATGTCTAAGGACAGGAGAAGAATCTTCAAGTTTCAACATTTTTCTTTTAAGTGGAATAATACTTGAATTATTTCTGGCAGACTTGCCTATGATAGGGTAAAGAATTTCATTCTTGGATAAAATGGAGTAAGTCAGCAATCCTTGCCCCACAACAAAGGATTGTATTGTTTTAGACAAAAGGAAGAACGGAAAAAGATTGAATTCATTTTGCAGAAATCTTGATGATTAGAACCAATATGATGGAATGAAAATAAAAATATAGAAATTCTAGATTAATACCTTTAATATTTTCTAATTATTGCTAAAATCATAGCCTCATTTAAATGCCCAGAAATGTAATGTTGTGCCTTGCAGTACTGGCACAAAGCTAAGGCAAATTTTTTTTTCCCTTTTGCCTCCTTTACTTACAATTTTTTCATTCTTTACTTTTTTTAATTTGCTTTTATATATTTTTCATGTTTACATGATTCTTTTTATCTCCCTTCCCTCTTCCCTACTACTCCCAGAGTTGACAAGAAGTATCATTGAGTAATACATATAGTATCACTCAAAACCTATTTCCATATTACTCATTTTTAGAAAAAAGTAATCTTTTAAAACCAAACCACGAGATCATATAAGCATATAAACACATGATAAATTAAGTTTTCTTCAGGATTTCTACTCAGACAATTCTTTCTCTAGATGTAGATAACATTCTTTGTCATAAGTGTCTCAGAATTGTTCTGGATCATTGCACTGCATTGCTTTCAGTAGCAAGTCAATTACATTTGATCATTCCATAATGTTTCAGTTACTGTGTATAATGTTCTCCTGGTTCTGCTTATTTCACTTCACATCAGTTCATGTAAGTCTTTCCAGTTCTTATTGATTCATTGTTACTTATAGTATAATAGTATTCCATAAATATCATATACCACAATTTTTTCAGACATTCCCCAATTGAAGCACATCTCATCATTTTCCAAATTGTTACCACACAAAAGACTCAGCTATAAATATTTTCATACAAACAGATTCTTTCCGAATTTTTTTTTGTCTTTGGGACACAAAACTATTATTGATATTGCCAGATGAAAGGACATGATTTCTTTTTAAGCCTTTTGGGCTTAATTCCAAATTGCCTTCTGGAATGGTTGAACTAATTCACCACCCCAGCATCCAACATTTATTATTTTCCTTTACTATCATCTTGGCCACTTTTCTAAGTGTAAGGGGGTACCTCAGACTTGTTTTGATTTGTATTTCTATAATCAGGAGGGATTTAGGATATTTTTAATATGATGATTGATAGTTTTATTTATATGAAAACTGTCTATTCATGTCCCTTGACCATTTTTCAATTGGAGAATGGCTTGGTTTTTTTGTACAAATGACTTAGCTCCTTATAAATTTTAGAAATTAGAACTTTGCCAGAGTTTTTTGTTATAAAAATTTTTCCCAATTTATTGCTTCCCTTATAATTTTGGTAACATTAGTTTTGTTAACACAAAATCATATACTATCTTGCTGAGGTCTTTTACCCAAAGTCTGTTCCACTGATATACCCTTCTGTCTCTTAGCCAGTACCATATTGTTTAGATGATCACTGTTTTATAGTACATTTTAAGATCTGGTACTGCTAAGCCACCATAATTCACATTTTTTTTCATTAGTTCCCTTGATATCCTTCATCTTTTGTTCTTCCAAATGAACTGTGTTGTATGGTTTTTTTTTTAATTCTATAAAAAGTCTTTTGGTAGTTTTTATAAGTATGGCATTGAATAAAGTAAATTAATTTAGGTAAGATTTTTATCTTTGTTATATTGGCTTATCCTGGTTTTTAATCATTTATATCTAATTTTATTTGTGTTAAAAGTGTTTTATAATCGTGTTCATATAATTCCTGATTTTTTTGGTAAATGGATTCCAAAATATTTTATATTTTCTAGAGCAGTGATGGGCAAACTACGGCCTACAGGCCAGATGCGGCCCCCTGAAATGTTCTATCCAGCCGCGTGAAATGATTCCTAATCTGATGAATATGAGTAGGATACAATACAATGAAACTTTGAAAGAATTGCCTTAGAAACAGACTGACAGATGAGCATTTCCTGTCCTTTGACTCCCTATTTAAAAAGTTTGCCCATCACTGGTCTAGAGTGATTTTAAATGGAGTTTCTCTTTCTAAATCTTGGAACTGAGTTTTCTTGGAAATATGTAGAAATGTTAATGATTTATGTGGGTTTATTTTGTATCCTGAAACTTTGCTAAAGTTGTTAAGTATTTCCTTTAGCTTTTTAGTTGATTTTCTAGAATTCTCTAAGTATACGTCATATCATCTGGAAAGAGTGATACTTTAGTTTACTCATTGCGTCTTTTAATCCTTTAAATTTATTTTTCTTCTGTAATTGTTACCTCTAGAATTTCTAGTACAATATTCAATAATAGTGGTGATAATGGGCATCCTTGCTTCACATCCTGATCTTATTTGGAAAGCTTCTAACTTATCCCCATTGTAGACAATACTTATTGATGGTTTAAAATAAATACTGCTTACTGTTTTGAGGAAAATTGCTCTTATTCCTTTACTTTCTAGTGTTTTCAATAGGAATGGGTGTTATATTTTGTCAAAGACCTTTTCTGCATCTATTGAGATAATCATGTGATTTCTGTTAGTTTGGTTGTTGATATAGCCAATTATGTAGATGATTTTCCTAATATTAAACCAGCCTTGCATTCCTGGTTTAAATCACACTTGGTCATAGTGAATAATATTTGTGATAACTTGATGTAATCTCTTTGCTAGTCTTTTATTTAAAATTTTTGCATCTATATTCATTAAAGAGATTAGTCTATAGCAGTGATGGGCAACCTTTTGAGCTTGGTGTGTCAAAATTTGCCAAAACATAATTTAGGTAGTATCACTTTGAGGGAAAAAAAACATAATTTCACTATATTTATAATTTAAATAACAAAAATATATAATTGTAATATATAACTGTATTTAATAAACAAAAACAGGTAAATTAATATAGGTAGAATTGTCATCTACAGTGCACAGAGCATCTACACTACACTATAGCAAATATTGCATCCTCGGCATGCAGCCCCATACTTCTCTGTATGCTGCTGCATGCAGCTGCATGTCATCAAAAATGGCTACATGTGTCAGTGTTGACAAGGTCTCAGATGGGAGCTTAGAACTGCAAAGTGGATTTTAGGGAGGATGGCCACCCCCATTCAAGATTCCCTCATGTGACTCTTCAACACTCTTTATTAATGGAATTATTGTGATCAATATCCCTACTCAGCCCCAGGGAAATATAGAAGAATAGTACAGTTAGCGCCCTTACAGACCTCTACAATCTCCTAGGAAATCCCCATCTACATGTATTATTACAGAAAATTCCCTAAAGGTCACTCCATAACAAACCAGCAATTAGTGAGTTAATGTTAAAGACTTAAAAACCCTAACAGATCTCTTACTCCCATACACAGGTGCCTGCAAAAACAGGCCAGAACAGTCTCCAGCTTTCCCCACACACACACCCTGATCTCTGATCCATAATGTTAACACAGAAAAGGACAATGGATGAAATATGGGGAAAGCAAGTACATCTCTCCCTACTGGATTGTTTTGATAACCCTTCAGGCTAGCCTAAAGTTCAACTCACCCTTGAAAAGTATTGAAAAATGAAAGACTAGTATTGAAACAATATTTGGACCAGGTTAGTGTTATTGTACCTTTTGAAATCTGCTAGTTTAGCTAATCATTGCTTTGTTAATTATGTAAAAACAAAGAATAATCATCCCTGACTTGATTGGTCAAAATGTAATCAACTATTGTGTTAAACTGTAATGCATGAATTGCAGCTCATGGATGGATGAAAGTACAATTTCCAGCCCAGTTACTTCATGATGAACATTTCTTGCCAATATTTTGCATCCTTTGTATAATTAAAGAAAATAGAATAATTAAGAAATGTCGATCAAATTATTTTGTAATTCAATAGAAGTTAATGCATGGCTTAATCCACTATCTCTAAGAAAAGATGCATGGTGAGAATGAAAATCATGCCAACATGTATGTAATCTTAAGAGAAGGATATAAAAAAATAAAGCCAGCCCAATATTCTTTGGGATACATGACTGAAACGCTGACTGTATCCATTCTTCTTGATCTGCTGATGCTGTCACACTCCCTCGATACCCTAGACCATGGAGAGTGGGCTCTCCATAACGTTTCCCTTATATACTACTTTGGCTGTATCTCATAGGTTTTGCTATATTGTCTCCTCATTGTCATTCTCTTTAATGAAATCAGGAATTGTTTCTATTATTTATTCTTTGATCCAAAACTTTTGAAGAATTAGATAATTTAAATTTCCAACTAATTTTAAATTTACCTCTCCATGAACCCTTATTAATTATAATTTTGATCATTTTATGATCTTAAAAAGTTGCATTTGTTATTTCTGCTTTTCTGCCTTTGTTTGTGATGTTTTTAGGCCCGATATGAGGTTCATTTTTTGCATATATACCATATGCTATGGAAAAGAAGGTATATTCCTTTTTTCCTATTCAATTTTCTTCCAGATATCTATTTACTCTAATTTTTTTAACATTTTATTCACTTCCCTTACTTCTTTATTAGTAATTGTTTGGTTCAATTTATCTAGATATGATAGGATAGTTTACTATCTATTTCCTCCTTAATCTCCTTTAGTTTCTCCTTTACAGATGGTCTTTAATTCATGAAGAAGATTGGGGTAAATAAAATATTTGTTAAATTTACAAAAGGCAATATAACTCATATATTGTCCATTCTATTAATATAGTTTGTCTGAGATATATACATATTTATAAATACATTAAGAATAATTTGGAGATTGATTATTAATTGAGCTGTACTACCACAAAAAATAAATTTTCTGAAAGCACATCACCTTATTAAAGGGAAGACATAAAACAAAAAGGATGCCTAATATTCAGTCTAAATGAAGGAGTAATTCCCTATAAATGGTTTATGAAAGATAATCCACTAATCTTTCCAAGTCCTTAAACAATGGAAAGACTTTTAAATTATATGCATAATTGCTTTAAAGAGTAATTACAGATCTCATTTAACTAACCAACAAGGCAAGAAAGAAAAACAATACTAACAACAATGATGACAATGACAACAATGATAAAATGATTTTAAAATGTACACAATCTTTACTATAGAGTACAATTATATACTCAATCCATAAAACCTAGAACTTGTTTATAAAGAATGTCTGAGATGTTAAATGTAGATGGATTGAAAAAATGAAATGATCTTCATATTTCTTAAATTGAGTGTGAGAACCATTTGATTCTTGTAGCACAAGAATATTGGCAGATGTCAAACAGAAGCCTGCTCTCCAAGTGGTTTCTTCATCAGGTTACTTTTGTTCAACACTAATTTGTGCTACATTCATTTCAAACAGCCACACCACACTTGACAGATTATCCACTACATGGAATACAATTTAACTACTAAGTACCCCTATTTCTTTTCCTCTGTATGACTGTTAGTGTGTTTCTTGAGATAAATATCAATAGCTTTTTAATCACAATGATTTTGATATATAGTAGTCTTAGGAATTTTAAAATTCTGTGAATCATGTCCCAAGGTTAGCCTAGCAAAATCATGTTCATTTTATGGTGAATTATAATCCATGTATAACTGTATGCATTTGAAATGTCATTAAATATATTTTTACAATTTTTCACATTATCATTAATGTATAACATGTATAAAATTGATAGATACCTAATTAAGATACAATAACATTAATTCCACATTGTATAGTTATGTTATAACAAGTTAAGTATGATTCTAGTTTATTTAAATTAGGGCTTTAAGATTTCATGGTTCACAAACTTCACAAACTTTAAAAAAATCTTCATTGCCTTTTTCAATCAGAAAAGCCATTTCTACTTCATGAGTAGTGTAATGAATGGTGATACTGTGAAGACAAAAAATCCACAATTTTCCGTGGAAAACAATTTTAACAGAAATTGAAAAAACCTGCAATTGTTTTCCCAGAATGTTAGAGCTTGAAGAGACCTTATTATGGGTCATCTGGTTCAATCCTCACTTGAAATGTGAGGAAATTGGAGCTTAGTGTGGAGAATTGACTTCCCACAATTATAGAAAGCTGTCAGAGCTAGACTTTTGCAACTGATAAACAAAAGTAATATGCAATTTTACCAAATATTATTATAGTTATTGTTTATGTAAAAATAATATTTGTGTGTTGACTTCTGGAAATCTCTTAACTGATTGCAATCTATTAATTTTCCACCTCTCCCTCTTTGTTCTCATACTTAACCTATTCTACATCCACACCATGAACTCTAATCCCTCAATACTTTAATTTTTCCCCTTCACTAAATGATTCTCTTCTCCATTCTTCATACTCACTTATGAATCAGATCAATTCTACACTATCTCCTTCTCTTGAATTCCCTGTCCCTATTACCAGAGAAGCTTGACATATATTTTACTAAAAACAAAATAAGGACATTTCCAAAGAGCTTCTTCTTCTCCCTTCTTCTTTATATCATATTCTTATAACCTTTATGCCACTTTCTATTTTTCACCCCTGTCTTACTTAAAGGGGTAACTTTACTCCTTGCCAAGACCAACCAATCTAAACAAGTCATTCCATTACATTTCATCTCATCCAGAAAAATTGCCTCTTCTATCACTACCACTCTCAATTATCTTCAATCTTTCCCTGTCTGGCTATTTCTGTACTGTATGGAAATATTCTTGTTTCCAGGATCTTAAAAAAACATGCATTTTATGTAAATCAAAACCACTCTGAGATACCATCTTACACCTAATAGACTAGCCAATATGTCAGCAAATGAAAGTGAAAAATGTTAAAGGGGTTGTGGCAAAATTGGGACACTAATACACTGTTGGTGGAGTTGTGAATTGGTACAACCATTCTTGAGGGCAATTTGTAACTATGCCCAAAGGGCTTTAAGATAATACTTGTCCTTTTATCCAGCCATGCCACTGCTGGGTTTGTACCCCAAATAGATAATAAGGAAAAAGACTTGTACAAAAATAATTTGTAGCTGTGCTCTTTGTGGTGGCAAAAGATTGGAAAATGAGGGAGTGCCCATCAACTAGGGAATGGCTCAATAAATTGTGGTATCTGATGGTCATGGAATAGTATTGTGCTGAAAGGAATAATGAATTTGAAGAATTCCATGTGAACTGGAAAGACCTCCATGAATTGATTCAAAGCATATGGAGCAGAACCAGAATATTGCTGTACACAGAGCATTGATACATTATGGTATAATCAAATGTAATAGACGTTTCTATTAGCAGCAATGTAATGATCTAGGACAATCCAGAGGAATTTATGAAAAAGAATGCTATCCACATCCAGAAAAAGAACTGTGGGAAGAGAAATGCAGAAGAAATACACATGATTGGTCACATAGTTCGATAGGGATACTATTAGAGTTTTGATGGTAAAAGATCACTCTACTGAAAATATGAATAATATGGAAATAGGTTTTGAACAATGACACATGTATAGCCCAGTGGAATTACTTCTCAGCTTTGGGAGTGGGAAGGAAAGGATGAGAGGAAGATCATGAATCATGTAACAATGGAAAATATTTTAAATAAAGAGTGAGTTATTATTTAAAAACACTCATTTTATCTCTCCATTCATGATAATTATCATCTTATAACTCTGCTCTGAAATCCTTGGAAAAAGTTAGCAAATAAGGACCGTCATATCCTCTTAGTCTCTTTTATACTCTAAAATCTGACTTTGGACCTCATTATTTAAATGAATCAGTTCTCAAATTACCAGTGATCTTTTAATTTCCAAAACTAATGATGTTTTCTCAATTCTCATACTTCTTGACCTCTTTGTAGCTTTTCGCCCTGTCTTATATCTGGGTTTTTAGGATTCCACTCTCTCCTGGTTCTCTTCTTATCCATAAGAAGGATTCATTCTCAGTCTTCATCACTGGATCTTTCTACAGATCATATTGATTCGTTAATATCCCAAAGGGATTTATACTGGTTACTCTTCTTCCTACTATTTCACTTGTTGATCTTATCAGCTTCTATGGATTTATTTATTTTTCTCTATGCTTATGGTTCTCACATCTATTTAACTAATCCTAATCTTCCTGAAGAACTCCAGGCTTGCATTTCCAATTGCCTTTCAGACATACCAAATTTCATTTCTAGTAGGCATCTTAAATTCAGAATATAAAAAAAATTCCCCCAGACTCTCTCCTCTTCAAAGTTTACTTTTGTGGAGGCATCACCATATTCCTTGTTGTGACTTTCAACTCTTCACTCTCTACCATTGTCCCCCATAAGAAATCCATTACCAGAGCCTCTCAATTTAACCAGTCAAATTTCCTACATAAGCTTTATTTTCTCTTCTGATAATATCATTTTGGTATAAATCATTATCAGTTCATGTATGTATAGCCTACTTTTAAATCTGCTAGCCACAAGTCTTTCCCTACTTCAAGTTATCCTCCATTCAGGTGTTAAAATGATTTTCCTAAAATGGAAGTTTTTCACATGTCACTCCCCTTTTGAACAAATTCCAGATGCTCTTTATTACTTCCACTATCAAATGTAAAATTCTTTGTTTGGCATTCAAATTCCCTCAGAAACAAAGCAAATCCCTTCCTCCACCTTTTCAGTCATCTTATACATTAAGCCTTCCCTTGTTCACTCTTTAATATAGTGAACTAGCCTCCTTGCTATTATCCAACAAAACATTACATCTCTCAGCTTTGTGCAATTTTTTTGGCTATACTTTGAGCCTGGAATGTTCTCTGTCCTCATCTTAAATTATTGATTTCCTCCAATATTCATTGCTCTCCCCTGCTAGTTGTGAACTGTTCCAACCATTCTGGATGGCAATTTGGAATTATGCCCAAAAAGTGCTAAAAGAATGACTACCCTTTGATCCAGCCATACCATTTCTGGGTTTGTACCCTGAAGAGATCATAGATAAAAAGACTTGTACAAAAATATTTATAGCTGCACTCTTTGTGGTAGCAAAAACCTGGAAAACGAAGATATGCCATCAATTGGGGCCTGGCTGAACAAATTGTGGTATATGCTGGTAATGGAATACTACTGTGCTCAAAGGAATAATAAATTGGAGGAATTACATGTGAACTGGAAAGACCTCCAGGAATTGATGCAGAATGAAAGGAGCAGAGTCAGAAGAACATTGTACGCAGAAACTGATACACTGTGATAAAATCGAACATAATGGACTTCTGTACTTGCAGCAATGCAATGACCCAGGACAATTCTGAGGGGTTTATGGAGAAGAATGCTACCCACATTCAGAGAAAGAACTACAGATGTGGAAACACAGAAGAAAAACAACTGCTTGAACACATGGGTTGACGCAGACATGATTGGGGATGTAGACTCAAAATGACTACACCAATGTAACTATCAATAATATATAAATAAGTCTTGATTGATGACACATGTTAAAACCAGTGGAAATGCTCGTTGGCTATGGGAGGAGGTGTTTAGGGGGTGAAGGGGAAAGTAAGAACATGAATCATGTAACCATGCAAAATTTTTCTAAAAAAAAACTTAAAGAAATTTAAAAAGTTTTAAAAAATAAAAAAGAGAACCAAAAAAATTAAATCATTGATTTCCCTGACTTCTTTCAAATTTCAACTAAAATCCCACTCTTTGGGAAACTTTTTCCAATCCTACTTATATCTGGCACCTTCTCATTGTTAATTAGTATCTATTTATTCTGTATATGGCTTGTTTGTACGCATTCATTCCAACCTTTGAGACTGAGATGCAACAGATTATGGATCTTTTTTGCACCATTTGTGCTAATTTTGGCAATACAATTGACATCAAGAAAATAGCCAGCACTGCAACATCCATACATGGTACCACTGATTATAGCAAATAGAAAAATTGTGAATGTTATAGATAAGTTCACTTACCTTGACAATATAATTTCCAGGAATGTACAAATAAAAGACAAAACTGATGTACTTATTATTAGAACTAGTTTAGTGACTGGGATTACTGAAGGAAACTGTGGAGAAGAAAAAGCATTAGGCTTTCTAGTAAAGTTCAATGGAGCTGTTTTGCTGACTTTGCTGTTGTATGCTTACAAAACCTGCATTATATCCTAGCACCATACCAGAAAAATGAATTGCTTACATTTGAATTCTTTTAGAAAGATTTTGAAGAATACCTCACAAGATAAGGTACTGAACAATGAGGTCCTTTATTGAGCTGAACAGCTAATTTTCTGTAGTGTACAACTCCAATGGGGTGGTCACATTCTTTGAATACCAAACATATATTTACTTAAAAGAATATTTTATGGAAAACTCACATAAAGTTAACTCTTATACAGGGGTCAAAAGAAGTGATACAAGGACACTCTACATGTTTCTTTTAATTACTTAGATATTTATTATGAGAGATGGGAGACACTTACACAGGACTGTTCAGCATGGTGTGACCACTCTTTGACCAAAACAGAATTGCAGTAGCTCAAAAGAAATAGAACATAGAGATATTCCCATCCAAAATGTTCAAGTGAACTTTTTGTACCTGATTTGTGTTAAAAACTACCAAGCTTTTATTAGTCTGATCAGTGATAATCAGACATACATTGACTGTGACATAGCAATGTCATTTTGGTCTTCAAGTACAAAAGACAACTAGCTTATTTCTACAATGTTGTTTTCCTCATTTGATTGGGAGCTCCTTGAGTGCATCAGCTTTCCTATGCATTTCTCTGGATCTCCAGCACTTAGTTCATTGTCATATATATATAGCTTGTACTTAATAAATGTTTATTAATTGCCCAGTTGACTTAACTGTACCTGTAATTGTACTTCTTTTAAATGAAGAATGATAGAGGTATTAAGCACTGATATAAAATTACTAAAAATAAATGTTTTCCATCTCTTCTTATTTAGGGGCCCATTCTAAATTAACTTAATAATTGCTTATGATATTTTGATGATAGGTAAGAGGAATACTTTATGGTGTAGGTAATACCAGAGTCCTAAGACTGTTTCTTTTTTAATTTGGGGGCAGTACACTATTCATTAGGATGAAATGTACTATTGAGATATGCATAATGGTGATCGATAGTCTATATTAAGTAAACCCTTGACTCACATAACATGAGAAATCAATAAATGAATTTAAATACATTTTTGCCATCCACTTTTCCCACCTTTTATACTATAACTCAATGATTAGAATATAAATTCCAACCAATGAAAAAGAACATTACATGTAAATACTGCAAACATTTCCCATCTGTTTCAGGAACTTTAAAAGAAATTGAATTTCCTGAAGACTTATGCCTTTCCTGAATCTAAACAATTTTTACTCATAAAGGACAGGAATATACTTTGTTTTTTGTGAAGCCAATATATTGATAATGAGGTTATTGAGAATTTTTCTCTCACTGTTTTGCCTTTTGAAAAAATGCATTTCCTAATTAAACTCCTCTTCCAAAATTCAGTAATATTATAGTTCATTTCTGGTTAAAGAACTTTGAAAGATGAAGTGCTTAGAGACAAACTTGATTTAAGATTTTATTTTTATTTTTAATTTATTCTTTTACAGATATCTTTGAGCCAAACTCATGGTACAATAGAGTTTTTTACCCCTCACATATTTTGGTGAGTTATAGGGATATTTGCTCCAATGGCATGAAAATTTATTCTGGAAAAGTGAAAGTATGAGAACTATTTGTTCCAATCACTATGAAGGTGATTGAAGCAGTTGCCATGGAGCACTTAGGTCAAACATCAAAGATGTCAAGGTCATTCATTGTATCCAAGGATATTGCCAGTCATCCTGACATTTTTCTTGTCCTTGTACTCCAATGACATTGAATTAGAGTAAAATTGATGACTTTGTGCTACTCTGCCTCACTTAAATCCAATCAAAACATCCCCGTTATGTCATTGGTCCTGCTTGAAATGAATGACAAAAAACAATTTTAAAAACTGAAGATCATTTCATTTTTTTCAAATTAACGTTTGAGATTAAAAAATCTCAGTAGAAATTAATGGAAGATCCAAAACACCTCTGACCCATTTTCAGAAAGCTTACTAATCCAAAATTTAGCACATAACTAAAAATGTTAGGACCAGTGCTCCTCTAAAAACCACAATATTTACAAAAAAGAAAGAAATTTAAAGTAAAAAGTGTGTAGTCCCATAAGTCATTTGGTTTTTTAAATATGATTTTACAGTATTTATCTTATGTTAAAACACCTATTTAGCATTTTATTTTTAAACTTGCTATCTTGTGTGATTTTTCCTTAGTTTTAGAAAAAAATCATAAACAAATAAATGACATGTAGAAAGTAATTTTACATCAAGGAATAATAACATTTGAGAAAATTTTCCTCCTTTCCAATAAAATACATGTCAATATTTAGGCATACACACACCCATGCACCAAAAAAAGAAGTAATTTGCACTTTTAGTGATATAAATTCTTGGAGTAATTGAGTTTTACCAAAGCTGTCCAGAAGCATCCCTAAATAACTGTTGTATGGCTTTATAGACAATGAAACATATGCCACAAGCTACCAAAGATAGTAAAAATTGCCATGGGTATAAATTGCTTTAAAAACAGAAGTGGGCAAGTATTTGGAGGGAAGAAATATTGAAGAATAGCCTTGCTAAATCAAAGGAAGAGATGGGCAATAAATGCCAGGTTAGTGAGCTCTTGTGAGATTTACTGCAAATTTTTACAGCTCAGCAGCTTCATTTTTTCCCTGTGAAGAAAATGAAGTTATTATAAGGTATCATGCCAAATCTCATGAAATGTCATGGAAAAGTGATAACAAATTGTTCTTTTTTTGCATGGATTTACCTAAGATGAGTTCCTCAAATTCTATATTATCAAAATCTTCCCCTGCTTTTAAATTAAATATGCCATTGTATTTAACTCACATCATGTTGAATGCTTACATTGTATGAATTCTTGAATCATGACTTTTTCCCCTTTTAAATGTTTCTTTTAAGAACACTAAGGCCTATTATTTAGCTTAAACAATTGTAGCTAAAATTTTCTAATTATTTATGTGTTTTCCATCAAATATGATATTTTTTTTTGCCTCAGCCTTCTATAAAGCATGGGTTTTCAGTTTGAGGTCTTTTATTTTGTTTTTTTTTTTCTAAGAGTGAGGGTGAGATTTCCTGATTAATGTATATTTTCTTACATATTTGCAAAGTAGCTAAAGTTGTTCATCAAGAAAAAGAATGAAGTTAATTCTAATAATTTGTAGCAGGTTTATTAACCTAGCATCCCAACAAACAAATTATTAGTCATAACTTATCTATATGTCCATGGAAACATTACATATAGCATAAACAATCAACATTAATTAATATTTTGGTTATATGAACCTGAATTTTTAATGAAAAATAAGAGTAATAATTTTTTTAAATATGATCACTAGATCTGGCCTCACAGAACTTGAATATCAATGTAAGCTCACCTGATGACAACTTAAGTAACCTTGGACAAGTCACTTAGCTCTTGTTATAATTTCTTTATCTATAAAATGAAAAGATTAGGTTAGGTGACTTCTAGATTTCCTTCTGCTTCTGGGTTTATAGTCCTCTGACATCACAACTTTTAGTTACAAATATAGATAAATTTTTGAGGTGAAATAATAACAATGAAAATAATTAAATGCAACATATAGATAAGGTATATTACCAAGTAATATTGAAAGTAAAAGGAGGGAAGATGCGGGGTCTCTAGAGTGCATGAGGGAAAGAAGTAATCCAGACTTGGAGAAGGTCCATTGTAGATCATAGAGAAAGGAGTTGAAATCAGAGAAAAGAAATGCAATGTTACGTAGAGAGAAAAATGTATATATTGATTCATCTGAAAAGTGAAGTTTACAACAGATAACTATGGCAAAGAATAAGGCCATATCGTCTTCTGATATGAGAACAAAATAGGAAAAGATGAGTATGAGCATTGACATATTGAGAAGGAAAGTTTTAACCATTATCTTCTTAATAAACAAATAGGTCATATCATTAGTTGTGAGTTTCCAAGTTAGTAAAGGAGTTGGATTCTTAAAGAGGTAGGAGAATGTCCTGAAATTCGTAAGATGTGAACAAAATTGTTGCTGAAAAAGAATGAGGGACATATTTTTAACATAAAGCATAAAAAGTAATGGAGTTGGGAAAGCAAAGATGGAGGAATAACTAGAGCAACAGCTCTGTGTCACTACAAGAACCCTCTTTGACTAAGATTAAAATATTGCCACAAGATATTGCCACAAAACAAGTACAGGAGTGAAAGAATCAACAAGGAAACAGAGTGAAACAACTTTCAAGAAAAGAAAAACACAAAAGATAATCAGACAACATCTGGGGCACTGGGGTGAGAGGAGAGCAGAGCCAGCATGAGGCTATAGCAAGGATTGAAGAGCAAGCCAAGACCAAATCACACACACCCCTTCCTCCACCCCACAACTGCTGTCACAGGTTCAAAATTTAAGTCGAAGCTGACATTCAGATTCTGAGATTCTGTCTGGGCAAATAGTGGTCCAAACCAACCCACAACCCTTGAAATTTCAAACCTCTAGACAAGTCTGGATTCTTAGCTCAGGGCATTCTGGACTAAAGGGGGCTAATCTGTGTGGGCCCAGAGCAAAGCCAGGAATCCCAGTCTGGGTTTTGGATGAGGACATAATCCACAGTCTGGGGTGAGAACACAGTTCACAGGGGAAGCCTTTCTGTATCTTTTTATCCAAAACCAAGGAGGGCAATCAAGATTGTGTCTGATTGGATCAAGAACAAAAACTTGAACCTAAGCCTGGGGCTAGAATTTGATAAACACCTGACTGATCTGATCAAGTTCAGAGTGAAATAAAAAATTTACATTCAAGCCTGAGGAAAGTTTTTAAGCTATATATGTTGTATATATATTATATATATACCTTCTCAGCAATGTATGGTACATTACATGTACTAGGGCACAAAAATATTTCAAGAAAATGCAAAAAAGCAGAAATGGTAAATACAACTTTTTCCAAACACAATGTTATAAAAATTATAATTAATTAAATAATCAAATAGAAAAGCAAATTTAAAATTAGTTGGAAACTATATAATCTAATTCTTCAAAACTTGCAGGTCAAAGAAGTAATTATAGAACCAATTACAGACTTAATTAAAGAGAATGGCAATGAGGAGACAACATATCAAAACCTATGAAATACAGCCGAAGCATTACTCAGGAAAATTTCTATCTGAGTCTCCATAGCAACAAAATCAAGAGGGAGGAGATCAATGAATTGAGCTTGCAACTTAAAAAAATTAGAAAAAGAACAAATTATAAATTCCCAGATAAAAACTAAATGGGAAATCCTAAAAATTAAAGGAGAAATTAATAAAATTGAAGTAAAGGAAGTACTGAACTAATAAATAAGACTAGAAGCTGGTACTTTGAAAAAACAAAATAGATAAAGCATTGGTTAATTTAATAAAAAAAGAAAGAGAACAAAATTAGCACAGAGACTGATTCAATGTGGCACAATCAAATGTAATAGACTTTTCTACTAGCAGCCATGCAATGATCCAGGACAATCCAGAGGAACTTATGTGAAAGAATCTTATCCACATTGAGAAAAAGAAATCTCTTAATTGGCATAAGAAGACCCTCAGGATCAACAATCTACCCTTTGACTTTAAGCTTTCTGTCTCCTATTAAGTCTGCTCTTCAGGAAAGAGGAAGAAAAAAAGTGGTAGAGAATAGAACTACTTTCTCCTGTTGTGCAGGTTCAAACTCCACTCTTACTGTACTACTTTATCATCTGACCATCTGTGTCTCCCTTATCTCATGTGTCAGTTACCAATATCTCATGCCTCCAGACCAATCTCCAACCTCTACTGGGAAAAATAGCATCTTCCCTTCAATAATGAACATACTCACAATTTGATTGTACCCTTCACATACTAGTGATTTGGAATCCTCTATACATCACCTTCTAAACTCTGTTCCTTATTCCTAATTTTGTGAAATCTTTATTTCAATCCACTTCAACCTTTTCACTCCAAATTTTCTACCGAATAGTGTTCAGCACTTTCACTCTGCCTTCTGGAATCTTTATTCTTAGGAAACAATTTTCCTTCATCTTTAATCTTTTCATCTCCCACTTCTTCCATGTACTAGCTGAAACATGGCTCCCTCCATATGATACAGCTTCCAAACTCGCCTTTTCCAGTACTGGATGCATCTTCATTCCGTCTCTTCAGGTCACTTGTTAAGGAGGTGGAGGGGGAATGCAGCTTGCTCTCTATTGTCAATTCCAGGTTGTTCCTCTATCTTCATCATTCATTAACCTCTCTTCCTTTGAGGTTCATGCTATTCAAATCATGCATATTGATATTGTGTATTCTCTCTCCAATACTTGGTATCCATTCTATTCACATTCTGTATGTATATATAAATATTCTCTCCACACATTCCCCTTAGTATATAAATTCCTTGAGATTATTATTCTTTTACTGTATTTGTGTTTTCAGAGTCTAACAAAGGACCTGGCACATAGTGAATATTTAAATTCTTATTAACTGAATTATTTACTCACAAATTCATTGATCATTTGATTTGATAATCATAGATAACATACTGAACCTAAAAATTTTAGGTAGATACTTAATATCTAATATAGAAAAAAATTATAAAGTCTCAATATACTTCCCACCTAATATCTTAGAAATTTTCCTATGATATTACTTTACTAGTATGAGAAGAAACATGTCTATTTCTCTAACATATGTACTCATGAAGACCAATATAAAACAGAAGATATAATTATCAATATAACAGTATTCTTCTAACCTCTTCCTCTTTCACTTCTTGATCACTGACAAACTTTTTGAAAAGATCATCTTCCTGATACCTAGATAATGAAAAGAGTAGACTTTTAGTAATTATGAAAATGAACTTCTGTTCTATTTGTACTTCAGTCCCTTTCAGTTGATCACATTGTTTCCTTGTGTTGTAATTTATATTTTATTATGTGAGCCTACTCCCAGTATATCTGCATTGCACTGTAAGATGATAGAAGTAATTGATGCAAGAAACTTATAAAACAGCAGACAGTTATTTAAGGAAGTCAGCAATCCTGCAGTTCATTCCTACTAGTTCTGAAGTGGTAACTTCCATTCAGTATAAGCCAATCCAGAGACTCATCTTGGACTCTGGAGCATGTCCACTAATCAAAGTTGTATACCAGTATACAGAACTTTGACCCACACTTAACTTTTCCATAATGTCCCTTAAGATAAAGCATTGATTGTTTGGTTTGTTTTTTAATAATAATAACTGACATTTATCTAGAGAGCTCTAGAGTTTGAAATGAACCTTATGTGCATTGTCTAATTGAGTTTTGCCACAAGATATTTACAAATGTTATTAAAACCATTTTACAAATAAGAAAACAGTGGCTCTGAGAAATTAAAAAGGCAAATCACAAAAGGTTATACCACTCTTAAAGGTCAGAAAAGATTTGAAATAATGTCATCATGGCTAATCAAATAGTGTTAGAATGGGAAAACAGCAATATTTTCATGACAACTCCTAGGACAACTGAGTCTTTTGCCTGGGATGAAACAGTCAGAGCACATAATTCCTGGAAAAGAGAAACTTCAGAATCAGGTCTTATTCTGAATAAGGATATGGTAAGTGACACACATATATCATTCTATTTTTGATTTATTATTAACTGCTGTCTTTTCACAGATCTTCAGAAGAGTCTGATGAGACTAGGCAGTTGCTTTTTTTTTCATATTATGTAGATAAAGCACCTAAGGACTGTAATTAGTAACAAACTAAATGTAGGTTCAATAAATAAATCCAGTGGGTAAATAACTCCTAGTTGGTTTGGGAAATGTTAGGAATGGGGAAAGTAGAGTAGAGAGGGAAATCAACAGGGAATCAGCTGGATCAATCACAGTGCGTCCTTAATGTCAATGAGGTGCCAGTTTTGGAAAGGAGGAGTAACAAATGAGGGTCTATATATAAAAAGGGTTTAATAATAATTTGGGGACAGGTAATGGAAGGGATCAGGTTTTCTACCTTGAAAATACTAAGGGGTCCCTCCCAAAGCTCTGAGAGGATATAACTATACTACTGATAAGGTAACAACTATAGTAAGAAGTCCAGCTGTAGTTTGGGATCTCACGTGTGTTCACAGATCTTCAATAGATGGTTTCATCAGATCTTCAGAAATGCTCAGGGTAACTGCCAGTAAATCCAAGCTTGGAGATGGAGCTAGGATTATTGACATTCAGTGTCCACCACTGAAATATCTCTCCTCTACTTGACCAATCTCCAGCAAACCAGGTCTTGATTGTAGATATCCTTTGGTAATTAATTAGGCTCCACACACAGTAGGAAAAGCAGGTCTCCCTTCCCCCAGGAGTTCAACTGTCTTCCTTCTCTCTGTGTCTGACACACAGAATTCTGCAGCTGTCCTGTCACTCAAATCTTCCTAAGCTAATCTAAATATCCTTCTAACAGGACGTTGCAAAGGTAATATGATGATAACTTATGACATTTAGCACTAATTCTAACTTATATTTTATTCTTTCCACTATGTGTATATGGAAGAAGTGAGATAAAGTCAAGAAAGACCATATTTGAAAAGGTGATTGAAACATTTTGAGACATTAAAAACAGCATAATTCTCAATTTCTGCCTTATTCCTAGGTACAAATGAAATACACTACAGGAACCTAAATAGTGCTGTTATGAGAATAAACTATGTACCTAAGTTAGTGAGACATAAAATCAGAGTAGTATTTTCCCACCTTTTTCTAGTTCATGCTGCACAAAGAACCCTGATAAAAGAAGCTAAGCTCCTAATTACCTAGCTAATTGTCAGTGATAGAGCAAAATTAGAGATTTCATCTGTGACAAAGCGATATATGTTGGTAATGTAATTACCCAGTGGTTTTGTATTGAACATCATTTGTCGAAGGAGAGGTCTCCTAAGTCAGTACTGATTAAATTTGTGTATAAATTGCCCTCAAAATGTGTTTCTTTATGTGATTTGCATATAGGAGTTTGCAGTTCAGTTAATAATGTGCATTATTTTTCCTAATCTAGAGTGCACCAAAACAATCAACAGTTTTAAGTGAATCCTAGTTGGTTCCCTTTACCATTTTTGTGCCGATGACATCCAGTATTATATGGTAACACCTGAGCTTTCCTTAAAATTTTAATTTATTTATTTTACTTGAGGATTTGGCACATTTTAATCTGGAATACTTGAACAAAGTTAGTGAAAATAAATATGTGAAAATTCTGATAGTGGGAAAATAGGGGAATTTAGCAGAAAATCATACCATGAATTCCACCCCAGGCCACTTTCAGAAATATAAAACTTTATGCATTAGAGAAAGCTCTGTTACAGATAAATACATCTAATTGTTTCATATATTTTAATTCATAAACACATATGAAGTTTATTACAAGTGAAGCATTGTTCAAGTTACTAAGGAAGATAAAGGCTTGACACCTGTCCTCAGAGACTTTATCACATAACAGGATAAATAATATATGTAGGGAGACATTGAGTCATTTATTAAACACTATGTCCCAAGAACTGTGATAAGCATTGGAGATACAAGCTTTTAAAAAATATATAGTCTCTTGTCTTAAAGATGTTACATTCTAATGAAGGAAGAAAACTAAAGAGATCTGAACAGGGGTGAGGCTAGGGGAGAGAGAGCATGATTTTATGATTTTGAAGTCCAAAATATCAGGAAAAATGCTGAGAGAGGAATGAATGCAGGCTGAACTGGGACTCTACAAACATGGAGACTACTACATGATGAGCTCATCATTGAGGGATAGATATGGTGCTTCCACCATTTTATTTGATGAAGTCATAAGGGGACCTCCACAGGAAGAAAGTCCCAAGCCCTAGGGGATTACCCAGGATAAGATCAATAGAGACATGGGTTTAAAGTTTGAAAGTCAGGAAAATAAACCACTTGAAATGTACGGAGTTTCAGCAAACACACTGATAGTTTTTTTGTTTGTTTGTTTGTTTCTTTGTTTTGAAAGAGTCCTGCAAATTTGTTTAGAAAGCAGAATTCTTTGTAGGATATAAATATAAATCATCCCTTGAAAACTGGAAGAATCATCATGCCTTCCACATAAGTGGGGAAGTTTGAAAGAATATATTTGTGGAAAAATGATTGTTTTGGATATGAAATGTTGAATTCGTTGTTTCCAGAGCACTGACTCAGAGTTGTCCAATAAGCAACTGATGACAAAGATTTAAAATTCAGGTGAGATTCTTGGATAGATATGTTGATCTGTGAGTCTTTATGTAGATATGTGTATTCCATTCATCTCAAATTATATGTCTAATAATAAATTTAAACTAAAGGTATCCAAAACAGAACTCAATATGTTTCCCTCTAAGCCCTTCTCCCCTTCTCTATCACCATAGAACACAACACCATCTTTCTAATTCCCTATGGTCAGAACCTAAGTTATCCTTAACTCCCCAATATGTCTCACCTCACTTATCAAAACTGTCGCCAATGTCTCTCTATTTCACCCCAATAGCATCTTTCATATATTTCCCCTTTTCTCCTCTGACACATATGTTCAAATGCAAGCCTCATGCCTGGACTATTCCAATAGCCTATTGGTAAGTCTGCCTGCCTCAAATCTATTCAAATCTATCATGTATTCAGTCACAAAACTGATAATCCTAAAGTGCAAATATGATCATGTCATTCCTATCTTTTAAAAAAATTGCAAAGGCTCTCTATCACCTCTAAAATCAAATATAAAATGCTCTATTTGGCATTCAATATGTTTCATAACATAGCTCCCCTCTTGCCTTTCTAGTCTTTCACTTTCCTCTCAGTCATCTTCCCTTCAATGAAGTGAAACTTTTTTCTGACTATTCCATGAACAATAAACTCCATCTTCAAGCTGTTGGCATTTTCTCTATCTGCTCCCATTCCTAGAATGGTCTATTTCCTCAATTCCATTTACTGAAGTCTTTGGATTTTTAAGTACTAAAATGATCTTTTATTTTACTAGAAGCCTTTCCCAGCCCATGTTAATTTTAAAGGGTGACTTCTGTTTATTATTTTTCATTTACCCTGTATATACATTTATATATATATATATATGTATGTGTATATATATATATATACACACATATGTGTGTATGTGAGTGTGTGTATGTGTATGTTTACTCATTTTATTCTTCATAAGATTGTAAGCTCTTTAAGGGAAAGGACTCTCTTTTGTCTCTCTTTTTTATCCTGAGTACTTAGTACCAGGTCTGGCATATAGTACATCCTTAATGAATGTTTTTTGATTGATTGATTGATTCTTGATGCATGTAGAAACCAATTCCCTATTTAAAGGGTAGAGTTCTGTCAGCTTGCATCCCTTCCCCCACACGAGGTCTGTGTGTCACAACCAGCTCCATGGTCCTATAGCATCTTTATAAGAAAAAAAAACTGATAAATAGAAACAAAATATATATATATATATACGCATACATATTCATATAAACATATTAAACACAAATGCATGTAGGCATGCATATATACATACACAGGCAAATGTGTGTGTTTATGAATCAAATAATACTTTCTTTAGTGAAGAAAGGGTAGGAAGAGGGGGAAATAATTGGGAATATTATAATAAAAAATTAATAATTGATTTCTTAAAGTCTTGTGTAAACTGATGCAAAGTAAAATGAGAAAAACAGTAGAGTATTATACATGGTAATGGCAACATTTATATGATGTCAACAGGGAATGACAAGGCAAGGATCCAAGAGAATTTTAAGGAACTCATGATGAAAAAGGCTATCCACTACCATAGAAGGACCTAATGGAATCTGAATGCAGATAGAAGCATATTACTTTTCACTTCATTATTTTCATGAGGTTTTTTTTTTACTGTATGTGTGATATTTGTTTTCTTCACAACATGACAGAGATGGAAACAACTATTGAAAATAGCATATATGTAAGCTATATCAGGAATGATAAGTATGTATTACATATTATGTATGCATATGAATGATAGGGCTGAAAGAGAAGGTTGCACTGAGAGAAAAGGGAAAGGAGAGATAGAATGGGGTAAATTACATAGCATAAAGAGACATGAGAAATATGGGTGAAAAAGTTATTAATAGTAAAAAATTACCCTTAGTATTAGAGAAGATAGAAGAGGGTGAAGTAAGCTGATTACTGTGACATGACATATTATATCAGAAAGAGGGTGAAGTAAGGTGATTATTGTGATATGACATATATGTAAATACAATAATATAGAACAATATGTATGCATGATATGATATATTCATATGAATTATATGTACAAAATTAATCAAGGGCTGGAAAAAGAGGGTTGCACTGAGAAAAAAGTTAAGGGAGTGATAGAATGGGGTAAAATATATAGCATAAAGAAGCAAGAAAAATCATAGAAAAGGAAGGATAAGGGAGGTGATGGGAATGCTAAATATTTACTCTTATCATAAAGGGCTCAAAGAAGTATACTCTCTGAGCATACTCAGTGGGGTATAGAATTCTATCTTATCCTACTTATTCAAGGAAGGGGAAAATGTGGAGGTGTGACAAAAAAGCAAAATATTGTTGAGCAAGATCAGAAATGGAATAGAGCAAGATTGAAAGGGAATAATATTATGGAGGGTAATAAAAAGAGTCATCATAACTCTGAATGTGAATGGGATGAAATCTCCCATTCAATGGAAGCAGATAGCAGAATAGATTAAAAAACCAGAATCCTACTCTATGTTGTTTACAAGAAGCACATTTGAGGCAGGATGACACACACAGATTCAAGGTAAAAGACTGGAGCAGAATTTATTGTGCATCATCTAAAGTAAAAAAAAGCAAGAGTAGAAATCATGATACCAGATAAAGTTAAAAGAGAATTTGAGGGGGCAGCTGGGTAGCTCAGTGGAGTGAGAGTCAGGCCTAGAGACAGGAGGTCCTAGGTTCAAACCCGGCCTCAGCCACTTCCCAGCTGTGTGACCCTGGGCAAGTCACTTGACCCCCATTGCCCACCCTTACCACTCTTCCACCTATGAGACAATACACCGAAGTTAAGGATCTAAAAAAAAAGAGAATTTGATCTGATTAAAAGAGATAAGGAAGGAAATTGCATTTAGCTAAAGAGTACTATAAAAAATGAAGTAGTATTATTACTAAGCATTTATGAACCAAATGGCATAGCATCTAGAGTTCTAAAGAAAATGTTAAAGGAGCTCAAGGAGGAAATAGATAGTAAGACCATATTAGTGGGGGATCTCAACATTCCCATTTCAGAACTGGATAAATCAAACCAAAAATAAATAAGAAAGAAGTAAGGCAAGTGAATGAAATGATAGAGAAATTAGTTAATAGATATCTGGAGAAAACTGAACAGAGATAAAAAGGAATATACCTTCTTCTCAGCAGTACATGCTATATATCCAAAGATCAACCATGTACTTGGCATAGAACTATTGAAAACAAATGCAGAAAAGCAGAAATAATAAATGCAACTTCTTCAGATCATAATGCAATCAAAAACTATACTTAACAAGGGCCCATAGAAATACAAATTCAAAATTAATTGAAAACTGAATAACATAATTCTGCAAAACTTGTGGGTTAAAGAAGAAATAATAGAACCAATTACAGACATCATTAAAGAGAATGAAAATGAGTAGAAAATATATCAAAACCTATGAGATACAGCCAAACTAGTTGTCAGGGGAAAATTTATATCACTGATTGCCTATACCAACAAAATAGAGGAGTAGATCAATGAATTAGGCTTGAAACTTAAAAAATTAGAAAAAGAACAAATTAAATATCCCCAGATAAAAACTAAATTGGAGATGCTAAATATTAAAGAAGTAATTAATGAAATTGAAAGTAAAAGAACTATTGAACTAATAAATAAGACTAGGAGTTGGTATTTTGAAAAAAAATAAAGTACTAGTTAACCTAATAAAAAAGAAGAGAATCAAATTAATAATATGAGTGAAGAACACTGTGATCTCACCTCTAATGAAAAGTAAATTAAGGTAATTATTAAGAACTATTTGGCCCATTTACATGGCAATAATTATGATAACCTAGGTGAAATGGATGAATATCATAAAAATAAAATTTGCCTAGATTAACAAAAGAGAAAATAGAATACTTAAATAATCTCATCTCAGAAAAAAAAGAAATTGAAAAAGATATCAAAGGACATCCTAAGAAAAAATCCTCAAGACCAGATGGATTCACAAATGAATTCCATGTAACATTTAAAGAATGGCTAATCCCAATACTAAACAACCTATTTGACAAAGTAAGCAAAGAAGAAGTACTATCAAATCCTTTTTAATGACACAAATATGGCACTGATATCTAAAGCCCGTAGACCAAAAACAGAGAAAGAAAACTACAGACCAACCTCCTTAATGAATATAGATGCAAAAATTTCAAATAAAATACTCACAAAAAGACTCCAGCAAGTCATCATGAGGATCATTCATTATGACCAGGTGGGATTTATACCAGGAATGCAAAGATGGCTTAAAATTAGGAAAATCATGCACATAATTGACCATATAAATAATCAAACCAATTGAAATAGCATGATTATCTCAATAGATACAGAAAATGCCTTTGACAAAATAAAACACCCATTTCTTTGAAAACACTAGAACATATAGGAATACAAAGGTCATTCCTCCAAATAATAAAAAGTATATGTTTAAAATCATCATCAGATATCATTTGCAATGGGAACAAGTTATAAACATTCCGAATAATATCAGGAGTGAAACAAGGATGCCCATTATCACCTCTATTATTTAATATTGCACTAGAAACATTAGATAGTAATTAGGGAAGAAAAAGAAATTGAAGGGATTAAAATAGGCAATGAGGAAACTATGTCTCTTTGCAGGCAATATGATGGTATACTTAAGGAATTCCAGAAAATCAACTACAAGGCTAGCAGAAATAATTAACAACTTTGGCAAAGTTGCAGGGTACAAGATAAACTCACATAAATCATCAGCATTTCTATATATTTCCAACAAAACTCAGCAGCAAGAGTTAGAAAGAGAAACTCCATTTAAAATTACTCTAGACAATATAAAATATTTAGGAATCTATATGCCAAGACAAACACAGAAATTATATGAATACAACTACAAAACACTTCACACAATTAAAACTAGATCTAAATAACTGGAGAAACATTAATTGTTCATGGGTATGATGAGCTAACCTAATAAAAATGACAATCCTATCCAAATTAATCTACTTATTCAATGCCATAGCTATCAAAGTACCAAAAAATATTTCTACATGTTAATTTACTTATTCACTTTTATGCCCATTAAACTCCCAAGAATTATTTTCCTGAGTTATGAAAATTATTATTTAGCTGAAATCATTGATCAAAAATATAAAAAATTGTTCTAAATAGCATAAGCATAATATAGAAGATGTTCTATTTAACTTGTACTCTATCACAAGCAGCTCATCAGAGAAGTCTTGGTCAGGTGCTGACTTGTTTGATTTTTTCGACAAATGGCTATACTCCCTTGGCTATTCCTTAAACTAGCCTCCATCTGGTCTTTCTTATGTCTCGAATTCTGGTGGTCTGACCCTTAAATGTCAAAAAGAGAAATAAATATTACTCAGGTGAAGAAATCTCTATTCACAATTCTTATTTTCATGGTGTGTTGCATGTTTAACAGGTGTGCCCATGTCTTGAATTTTTCCTAATCAAAATATCCTCTCTGAGTTCTCAAAGATCCCTATTCAATGTGAGAATTCATGATATTCTCATCACATTGGGTCATTCTTCTCAGCCCTCTCCTTCTGCTATTTGAAATGTACATCTAGGTAAATACTACAAAAATATATAGGAAAAAAAGACTCCCACATCTTCAAAGGCTATATAAGCTTTCCTCTTTTTCCTATATTTGCTTGAACTGAGCCACTCTTCTCATGAATTACTTCTTCCATTTGTCATATTATTCTTACTATGCACTGCTGAATGTCAATAAAAATTACTCATCTTCTTACCAATGAACCTCTCATAATTTTATTGAATGTTATCATGATCACCTTTGTTCTACACATCAAAACTTCAATATCCCTCTCTACTCTCTCTTTCCTTTCTTCAGTCTCTGAAAAAAAAGATGGCCTATGTTTTTTTCAAGGTAGACCTCTCTATTTATGCCCTTGATGCTATCACCCCCCCTAACCCCATCTCTTGTAGGAAGAAGTTCCAGTTTCAATAATCTTCATTTTCTCCAAATCTCCTAACTCCTTTAAAATAAGTCCCCTCATTGTAAATACAAATCAAAACAAGATAAAAAATTCTTTCAATTAACCCCAACACCTCTTCAGGCTTTCCAAATTTTCACAACCATGCTGCTGGAAAAAAGCTAACCACATCTCCACTTCTAACACTCCTTAATTCCTTTTGTTATGAGGAAGAGTATAGATATTTAGTGAAATTAGCACCAAGGCTGTCAGGCTGTTGGATAAGATCTGAAGGTTCCAAGGATGGAATTGTTGCAAGGAAGGAAGTGATTTCCTGAAAGACTATTATGGCTGAGAGAGTAGTTGAATGCTGAAAACTGTTTCCAATAAAGAGCCCATGAGAGAGTGGATTTGTCTCCCAGAAGAAATACCTTTCTGTGGGAAATTTAAGTTGAGCAGGAGGATCAGACTTGGGTGGTGGACATCCCAAGCTGATTCAAGTCCCTTGTTTTTAACCTTTTGAATTGATTTGCTGACGACCTGTGCTGGATCATCGTGGGAACAGACGTGAATTCAAACTGTGAGACACCCATTCACATTCCAGCTTTTTAGGTCAATTCAGGTAGTCTGGGTTAAAATAGTGTAGGCCCTAACCCAACTCCCAGTTCCTGAGTTTGTTTTTAGATAACTAGGTTAGGGTGACCTCTCTCTACTGCCCTTACCCTTTAAAGTCATTATTAAAAAGTGTTTTTTATTACTGTTGTGACTTTCCCTGTAGAAGTAAGATATCCTTGGCTAATTTAGTCTAAGTGGCATTTGGATTCCAACTGCCCCTCACTCACATTGTCATAGCCCCTTTTGTATTTGTTTAAGATAGTTATACATCTTCACCCTTCATTCTTCCTTCATTCCTTCCCCCCCACCCCTGCAAAAGAATCCCTGTCCTGTGTGTGTATTTGGTTTATTTACCCACATCACTTTCAATTTTACTTCTGACTCATACACTCATCTGAAACTGCTATTTCCAATGACTATTGACAATGTCTTCTCCAATGACTTTTTCTTAGTCATCATTCCTCTCAATCTCTTGAAGAAACATTTGATTGAGTTGAACACTTTCCATTCCTGGATACTATCTTGAGTTTGATTAATAATGTTCTCTCGACTTTCTTATGAGTTGTCCAACAATTCTTTCTCCATATTTTTATGAGATTTTCATCCATTTCCCAAACACTAAGACTGCCTAGTCTGTAGAGTTTTGTCATCAATCTTCTCCTTTTCTCTATGCTATTTTTTTTTGTGTTAATCACATCAGCTTCTTTGGCTTCAATTAAAACCTTTTCAGGTGACATAATCAATGGCCTCTTGAAACATTTATCTACTCATAACAATTAGATTATCAAATTCCACATATCAAGAATAGAACTAATTCTCTTACCCACTTTCTTCCTCTAAAATGTGCTATTTTTGATGAAGTAACACTATCCTTTTCATTTATTTTGCAAGTGTTTGAGTCATCCAGTATTCCCCCATTTCCTTCAATTCCCCATAAATTATCGAGTCATATTATTTCTAATTCCCTACAGTGACACAGCAAAATCCTTTTTCTGGTCCTCATTATCTTTAATCTTTACTATTGAGTAATAACATCTTAATTGGATTCCTAGTTCACAGTTTCTCCTTTTTGCCATCTAATCACCATAAAATAGTCAAAATTAATCTTCCCAAAGCACAAGTCTGAGCATGTCATTTCTTTGCTTAAGAACCATTTATAAATCCCAATTACAAGGGTAAAATATAATCTCCTTTATTTTTTATTTGATGTCCTTTGCAATATTTTTCCAGTATTATTATCCATATTTATTTCACATCACTTTCCCTTCATGGACATAGTTTTACCCAGTGGTATAAAACTCAAATAGAAATGGGTACTACTAAGCCATACTTAATTCCCTGCAGGCACATATTAACATTATCTATATCTTATTTTTCTGTTTTCTTATATTTTCCCTAAATGCATTTGAATCTAATTTCATTTGCACTTTTAAATTTGTGGACCACATACTTCATGCCTCTCTCTAGCCAAATCGGTTGATTTGATGTTTCCAGAAGTCAATAGTAAATTTCTTATTGATTTTGTAAGATACAAACTTTCTGACTAAAATGAACTCTCTCAACATATCTCTCTTGAAATTCCTGACTTTCTTCAAGAATTAGGGAATTACATGTCACTTCCTAAGGGACATCTTTCCTAAACCTCTTAGTGTTATGTATTTTCTATTTTTATCTCTCTGTGTCTGTATCTCTTTTATATTACGAGGCATATATTTATCTGCTTACATGTTGCAATATCCTAGAAAATTATAAATTCCTTGAGGAAAGGTATTGGGTTTGGGAGAGGGAGTTGTTTTATCTTAATAGACCCAATATAGCATTTTGCATAATGTAGATGTATAAGAAATGCTTTTTGGATAGCACTGAATTATTTGATTAGAATTCCAGTTAATCAAAACATTGTGTCTACTTCTACAGATATTATATATATTTAATATATTTGACTCTTTTTTAAAATCCTCAGTTGTTTTACTGATTTCTTTGTAGACTTAAATTGCCAGCTACTAAAACTCATTAGTAAGAATTAACAGAAAGGACCAATCCTTGAAACTATATCTTAGAAAATATTAAATATTTCTACTGGGTATTAGCTAAGTTTTTTCTACATATTGAAAAATACTTCATGCATACATCTTCAGAAACATATTTTGAACCTTTATAGCAACGTGGCTATATTCTAGAGGTTGATTCTTTGATCTTTTACAAAGGCATAAGAGGAATAAGATAAGAAAAAAAATTATTTTAATAAGTCTTGGGGAATCTTAAAATTATATGGAAGATAATTAACTCTCTTTTCCTCATAAAATATCCACAAACACAAAGGATTTTGATCAATTTTATGGATTTTAAAAGTACTTGTAAATTCCCTACATGCTACATCAAGGAAAGTAGATCAAGAATTAGAACTTAAAAATAAATAACTTAAATAATTTGTTTAGAGTTTCTTGTATTAGTTTGGGGCTTCAGATAGGATGTTCATCAGTTTCTTCATTCTGCTTTAAAACAAACATGTCTTCCATCTGCATCTGTTGCTAGCATCTTGGAGAAGGGAGGTATAATAATCATCTACAAGAAAGCCATTCCCCTGATTAGAATAATGTATAAGGAAGAGACTTTTTTCCTACTGTAAATAATATTTAAGGTAAAAGCAAGTTAGTAACAGAATTATTGACATAGTTTAAAACTTCAGGTTCTCAGTCTTACAGAGGTCAGCATATTTTTCCCTTTTTTTCCAGTGAAATAAGCCATACTCATGTTAAGTGATCTGAAGTGATGTTGATGATCATGACCATGGAAGAAAAAATCCTGTTAAATTCGATAAACTATGAGATGAGATTTTCCGGGATCTAGTAGTGCTACCACCTTCTTAGATGGCCTATTTATTATACCTAAATTTATTTGAGATTCTCAAGATACATAAAAATGACTAAATGGCAACCAAATGGCTCCTTTTATATTGGCAAGCAATCTCTAATCTTAATCATTTTATTTACCACTGCTGTTGTAATTTAATCATTTCAATTATGTCTGATTCTTCATGGCCCCATTTGTTTGTTTGTTGGGCAAAAATATTAGAGTTGTTTTCATTTCCTCCTACAGCTCATCTTACAGATGAGGAAACTGAGGCAAATTGGGTTAAGTGACTTACCCAGAGTCACACAGCTAGTTAAATGTTTGAAGCCAGATTTGAACTCAGGAAGATTTCTCTTCCTGACTTTATTGTCCTGTACTCTATGCACTGCATCACAAATTGATCACAAATTAATAATGAAGTCCTAGACTCTAGGGGACTCATGGACCTAGAGGGAACTTCATTGTTATATGCCCCTGAATTCTTTAATCTACTTAGTCATTGTCCTACAGACTGGTTTGACCTGAGATATTTTAATAGTATCAAAAAAATCCGTTGGGGGGCAGCTGGGTAGCTCAGTGGAGTGAGAGTCAGGCCTAGAGACAGGAGGTCCTAGGTTCAAACCCAGCCTCAGCCACTTCCCAGCTGTGTGACCCTGGGCAAGTCACTTTACCCCCATTGCCCACCCTTACCAATCTTCCACCTATGAGACAATACACCGAAGTACAAGGGCTAAAAAAAAAAAAAAAAAAAATCCGTTGCCGAGCATTGGTACTTCATCTATTGAGAAACTGAGATAAAGAGGGTTAAGTTATTTGTCCAAAATCACACAACTAGTAAGTATCTGAGACTGGATTATGTGAACCCAGGTGTTTCTGACTTCCTGGAAAGAAAGAGATTAATGCAATCTATGTTGAGGAGGTAGAATCCTTAATTCTTGATTACATTCATTGAATATGTAGGGGTATGTTAACAAAATGAATATTTGATGATGAGTTCTGATATTTCCAGCTAGGACAATGAGAGAAAAAGAAAGTAAGCAAGAATAAATTTGAGAGAAAATATGAGTTTTATTCTAGAGACATTGAGTTTCAGATGACTATGGCACATACAAGAAGACATATACAACATATACAACAATAACTGAAAGTGAAGACAGTTCTAAAGAAAAACTGGAGCTGACTATGAAGATTAGATTGACATTTGCATCAAGGTATTAACTGAATCTATAGTCTGATTAAATCATGGGCATAAAAGATGCTAGAAGAGAAATGAAAAAAAAAAAGCTCAAGAAAATTTTGGGTAAACTCATAAATGGAGTTATGATGGTGATTATCCATATCAAAGTATTGGAAAATAATTAATTGGACTGTTAGGAAGAGAATCATGGAAGGAAGGGCAAGACAAAGGAGTTTCCAGAATAGATCTGTTAGAGGCGCCAGCCAATCAAGGATTTCTATAAAGATGAAGACTGAGCAAAAGGCATTGATTGAATCAACTTCCTTATTTATGTCTCTTATTTATTTCCTTTTTACATTCCCTCATTGGTTATGTAGAAGTCTGCTCAAATTCACCATGTAGTCCTCAATTACAAAATACATGATAATTAACTTTATTGCTTCAGGGACTGTTGTATTCTATGTCTCTCTAATATAGCTTAACATTGGCAGAACCTTTGCATTAGAAATTGGGTTTTTATTTATGGTAAAATTCATGTCATTAAAGAGACTTTCAGGTTTATCAAAGGCAATGATTTCTTCTTATTTGACCCCAAACCTCATTAATTTTCAAATTGTACTTACACCATATATTCATAGTGATGGACATCCTTCCTAAAGATTAACATGTGAGACATAGAAAAATAGAGAAAAAAACAAAATTTGTGAAAAAATTTAGATTTCTGTTTGCCAAGATGTTCGAGAAGACATCAGTAACCAGTGCTCTGTATACCTACTTCCTCATCCACATTAACTCTTTATATATCACCTATGCAAAAATGTATTCCATCTCTATTGATACAGAGTGAAAGGAGCAGAACCAGAATGTTGTACACAGAGACTGATACACTGTGGCACAATAAAGCATAATGAGCTTCTCTACTAGAAGCAATGCAATGATCCAGGACAATTCTTAGGGATGTATGAAAAAGAATGCTACCCATATCCAGAGAAAGAACTGTGGGAGCAGAAACACAGAAGAAAAAAATTTGCTTGATCACATTGCTTGATCACATATACCAATAGGTATATGATTGGGGATGTAGACTCTAAATGATCACTCTATTGCAAATACTAATAATATGGAAATAGGTCTTGATCAATTCCAACATGTAAAATCCAGTGGAATTGCTCGTTGGCTATGGGAGGTAGAAGGGAGGAGGGGAGGAAAAGAATATGAATCATGTAACCATGGGGAAATATTCTAAATTAAATAAATAAATGAATGAATGAATAAATTCAAAGCAAAAAAAAAAACAAAAAATAAATGTATTCCATCTTTGATGAAAATGAATTGGGAACAAGGAGGGTTTCATAATCTGAATCTCACAATAGATATAATTTTTATAATTGAGCAATTAATTAAAAGTTATAGAGAATATGAGATTTGACTGTCCTTATTGCCTGTTAATTACCAAAATAAATTTGATTTTAGAAAGTGAAATGCCATTTAAATTTATTATTTCCATTATTTCCTTGTTTCAATCCTCTGATCATAACCATCAAATATGATATGATATAGAAAGACTATCCTTGTCAAAGGTATTTGCCATTCTGTAGGAGGAGAAGGAATACAGAGTTCAAACTGAACAGATTTTCCCTGAGGATGATGAGGTCTACCAAATTCTACTATTTATGGAAAATATTATACTAGTTGCATCATACCTAGGAATAGTGAAAAGCCTCCTGGAAAAGATTTGTAGCCATATAACATTTTTTTGTCCTGACCGTCCACACAGAAAAGACTAACTACATGAAAAGTGTTTATTTCCTAGATCATGAAGATGAGGTTATTAAATGTAAAATTGTTTTTAAAATAATAGTTTTTGGGGGCAGCTGAGTAGCTCAGTGGATTAAGAGCCAGACCTAGTGATGGGAGGTCCTAGGTTCAAATCTGACCTCAGTCACTTTCTAATTGTGTGATGCTGCACAGGTCTCTTAACCCCCATTGCTTTGCCCTTATCACTCTTCTACCTTGGGACCAACACATAGTATTGATTCTAAGGTGGTAGGTAAGGGTTTAAAAAATTAAAAATAAAAATAAAATAATCATTTTTGATTGAATTATTGGCCAGTAATTGATTATATGCTCATTGAAGAAGTGTATATGCAAGGGGAGGAAGATAAAGTATCAGTGTCAGTACAGTGGATAGACTAATTTCATGTTTTGTAAAGGTTAATTTTAGTGATTGGACTTATATGAAATAACGTGGTTGCCAAAGTTATATCTCAAGTCAGAAGTTTATTTACCAAATTAGAGGGGAAACAATATGGAGAAATGTGAGAGAGGTTAGAGAAAATACCTATACTAGTCCTCAGCCAGGAGGGCTGGGAGTGAGTAACTATGAGGCCTCCTCCAAGTCTCTTAGGAAACTAGGAAAGGAGTCAGCCCTTTTCACTCACCCAATGAAATAGTCCAGGAGTCAGAATCTAAGTTGAAGCCACAATTAATGCTGGAGTCTCCAGTGGCTTTTATGGTGGTTTTCTGTTCCTGTCCTTCTTTAAAGGGACCGATCACAGTTTCCAAATTGTCCAGCTCAGCCCAGCATCAGTGTCTGTGGGATGACTTGTCACCTCTAAAGATGTTAACTCTCCTCCTAGGATTCACACTTTTCTGAGTTGTCACCAAGTTTAGCAGGTGGCTTGTAGACTTCCCCCTACTTAATGTTAAGTATGGGTGTCTTCCTTTTGGAGGTGTAAACTCCTGCAGTTAAAGTTTCCCTTATTTTAGGGTTAAGTATGGACATATTCACTTTTGTTGATTAATTCAAAAATAGACAAAGGAGAGCTAATCCTGTCCTCACAATCTAGTAAGGTACTAAGTAGGGGTATTTAAGTTATTATTAACCAAAGTTTTAACTCCAAGGAGGCAAAGAGAATAAAGGATTCCCTTTTCACAAGTGTAAACTCAGAATAGACAGAGAACCAAGAATTGCCTTTCACAGTTTAAGGAAATGATTTATGAAGAAAACTCTTTCTTCTTTTCTTTTTTTATCCAAATGAGGCAAGCTCTCAAAAAGATGCATTCAAAATTCTTTTAGTAATGTTCATTTTTTGATGATCTCAAAGCAAATCCCAAAGATTACTTTTCATCCACAGGACTAGATGAAGTCTGCCTTGTAAGAAGAATGGAATGTTCAAAGCAGTATTTTCCTTTTTCTAAGTTTAACATAATGGCATCAACAGAATCTATAGAAAACTAGCATCTTTTTGCAAAGAATTGTCTTAGAACTCAAAGTTCTGTTTTAACAAAGACAAATATCTATGATTGTTAAAAATGTGACTTTAAATTTCTTGTTTTTCCTACTAAAATCTCAACTTCATTGATACATCAAAGTTGTTTTGAAGTATGACAAAAATGTAACTCAACTCTTTTAGTAAATACTTAGCACAAACTGTTTATAGCTACTACTTTAACTGTAAACAAAAAAGACTAAAAGAGATGGAAATAAAGAGAAAACATATCTATAAGATAATTTATTTCAATGTGTGAAACTGAAAGGCATTTCTCAGAACAATCTCAAGTAAGTGCCTTTTAAAGACTATAATATTCATGAATATAATTTCTCTCATACAAAAACTTTGTTATAAAAATGAAAGGGAGAACATATGTACAAAGTAGTATCATTATGTGAATCCCGGAAGATTTCCTAATTGCAAGTAAAAATGTATTTTCTTCCAACAAATACTTTTTTGCCCATTAGGTGAGTTCTTTGTGAAGAAAACTTCCTACTTTTAAAAAAATGAGAAATCTTTGCAAATCTGGAAAAAAAATCTTTTGCATTATATCATAACCATTCAAAGACTTAAAGAGCCATTACACCTTTTTCTGTAGGAAATGCCCAAGTTGGCTGATTCACAACTTCAGTACTAAGTCATGTGATGAACAAGGGAAATATTAATTCTTAAATAGAGATTTCTATAACATTTTTATTCTGGGCTTCTTTGTTGAGGTTGCTGTGCTCAAAGACAATTTTTATGGAAGACTGAGATAGCTAACTTCATTTTAAAGAGTCATAAGAAAGAAACATCTTTGGGTCACTGCTAACTTGGGACAGCTCCAAGATAGGAAGCAGACTATGAAAGAATTCATATTGCATCACACATCTCCTTCACTATCGAGGTTCCCAAAAGAATGAAACTTCAATCAATCCTTATTTCTTTTTCTTATGATATAAATCACAGAGCTAGAAATTACTGGGGTAGCAGCCAAAATAAACAAATAAATAAGATGGGTATTGAGGACAGTTGTCTCATGACACAATTTCTTTCTACATCTTTGCTGAATAATAAAAATACATTTATGACCTATGTTGAATAGACTCAGTATTCATGTAAATGTTCAGTAAAGCTACTTCAATAATATGTACAGTACTTTTACATTATTGTCCTGAAAATCTATCTTGTTTTTGAAAAGAATTTCTCTAGTAGATCCCTTCTCCTTTCCTAAAGCTAGTAATATTTTAGTGCAGTAAAATCAAGCTCTTTTTTGTTTCTTTTTGTTTCCTTTTTATGGCTAGATATTGATTAAATTAGTTTAGAAAGTCCCTCTACTGATATAACTTGGTAACTCTTTACTGATTTTAAATTTTATGCATGTGCCTAGATCATGAGAGATTATGTTATTTGCATGTGATCATGCAAGTATATGGCAGTATATCTAAGAAGCAGTATTCAAACCAAATTTTTCCCTATTCTTAGCCCAGTTCTCAAGCCATCATGACATGAACTCAGATTTCCTTAAAAGAAAAAAAAAGATTTAGATTAAGACTAAATATTTATATAGAAAATGTATATGTCTGTAAAGAATAAGGCATGTTGATGTTTTTTCTCTTATTTATTTTTCTAATTGTTTGCATTCAAATTATGTTTATTTTCGGATACAAAGAAAGTGACTCCACAGATAGTTAAATCATTACTACAATTTCTATAACTCATATTTATATGTCCTTTCACATACATTATGACATTTCAACTGAAAAATAGAAGTATTACTACTCAATTTCACAAATGAGGAAATTTCAGCTCAGAAAAGCTAAGGTGATAAATTCCAGGCTCTCTTACTCAAAACTACTCCAGCTTCTATGATATCTCAGTGGATCTATCCTACCTTTCCTTTTGGCTTATTTACAGTAGTGGTTCCCAAACTTTTTTGGCCTACCACCCCCTTTCCAGAAAAAATATTACTTAGCCCCCTGGAAATTAATTTTTAAAATTTTAATAGCAATTAATAGGAAAGATAAATGCACCTCTGGCCATCACTGACCCCCTGGATCACTGCAGCACCCACCAGGGGCTGTAGCACCCACTTTGGGAATCACTGATTTACAGCAATAAGATAATGATTTCCAATTTTAAAAATACATGCTTATTTTTGAGATGAGCTATGTTGTTATATGGGAACTCTCCAACAAAGCATTTTATATGCATAAATTTCTAGTAAAATTTTGAGATGTTTGTGCACAACCTCCCTCCCATATGTTCCCCTTCATGTGTTTACCTAAAGAGCTGAAGGAAGTCCTTCCTATATATTTTTTGATATCATGATAAGAAGAGTAGAAGATATGAATAGTCAGTCTCCTGAGAGGTTAATCTCTCCCTCTTATGTTACTGCCTCATCACTTATTACAGTTATATGTCTCCCTGATGACATTTTTATGACACTTTTTCTGTGACATTCAGTATGTTACTTAATTGATAATATGTTGCAGCCTATGAATTGTTCTATTGCCCTTTATGTGACCCTCAAGTTTAATTCATCTAAGATCAATAGTCACATACCGCTAGAAAATCTTTTATGTTAAAAAAAGATATTCCTTCATTCCAGGGAGAAGTTTACTGTCACTAGAAATACTATCTATCTATCTATCTATCTATCTATCTATCTATCTATCTATCTATCTATCTATCCATCTATATATTTTTATAAAGGCAATCAATCTTATTCGCCTGTTTGGTTGTGGGCCCAGGTTAGAGGCTCTGCTCCAAATTGAAATCCCAATGGAATAATTATATACATTTTCTATTCAGTTAGATTTATTTCAGACTAAAAACATTCTTTATCCATATGTTTTATTTTTCCATGTTTGTATTTAGGTTCAACTCTCTTTTTTTCAAAATAATATTATTCAAAATAAATATACAAATATATGTATTATATTATATATATAATCTTACATAGGTATTATGTATATGTATGTGTGGATAGATTGATAAAGAATAGACATACATCTCCATAAGACATGTACTTTGGATTGACTAATAGGTAATTAGAAATATGTTGGGCTTTCTCCTCCCTAAGAACAGACTCTTTATCTACATGTGGAAAGGGAAAATAATTAACTAACTTTTAAAAATATTCTTCTTTAAAACTCTTTTTAATTTTGAATTTTGAATTCTCCTTCTCCCTCAAGATTTTCACAAACCTTTGAGAAGATGAACAATATAGCAATTATACATGTCAGATCATATGAAATATATTTCTATATAAATATATGGCAAAAAAGCCAGAAAAATAAAGTAAATTAAAAAAGTATTTTTCATTTTGCACTTAGTTCATCAGTTCTGTAGAGGAGATATCATTTTTCATCATAAGTCCTTTGAAATTGTCTTGAATCATTTTATTGATTAGAATAGCTATGATTTTTACTGTACATGATTGTTACAATATTTCTGTTATAATGTTCAGTGTTCTCTTGATTCTATTTTCTTTGCTTTACCTCAGTTCATCTGTCTTCCCATGTTTTTAAACCATCTTTCACATTAATTTAGTATAGCAAAATAATATTTCATTACAATTAAATACCACAGTTTGTTCAGGAATTCCCCTACTGATGGGCATCCCTTAGTATTCTATTTCTTTGACACTACGAAAATAGCTGCCATAAAAGGGCTCAACATTACTACACAGTAAAAATAATTTCAAAAGAAATTTATAAAAATGGGGGGCAGCTGGGTAGCTCAGTGGAGTGAGAGTCAGGCCTAGAGACAGGAGGTCCTAGGTTCAAACCCGGCCTCAGCCACTTCCCAGCTGTGTGACCCTGGGCAAGTCACTTGACCCCCATTGCCCACCCTTACCACTCTTCCACCTATGAGACAATACACCGAAGTACAAGGGTTAAAAAAAAAAGAAATTTATAAAAATGAACAACAAAAATAATTTTAATCTAGATAATTACTATGGTGATAGGGAAATTCAAGGTACAAAAATAATTGAAAAATAGTTAGAAATGAAGCATGAAAGAACAATATGAGTTGCTCTCAGGATAAAAGAGATGTAATGGAAGATTTCAAAATGGACTTTAAAAATTAAATTTAAAAAAATTGGAGGAAAACAGATCCAGGAAATAAATGAGGATAATGCAGGAAACCCATGAAAAATGAATAAACAATTTGGCAAAGGAAACAGAAAAAAGGGGAAAGGAATCCAAAAATTTGCCTAGGAAAACAACTCCTTAAAAAGTAAAATTGGCGAACTGGAAAAGGAAGTACAAAAAGTCCACTGAAGAAAGCAAGTCTTTAAAAAATAGAAGTAGCTCAAATTTATATGAATGAGAGCCATTCTCTCATTGATAAATGGTCAAAAGTTATTGTAAGATTTAAATTAATGTTCAATACTCCAAGAATTATATTTATAAAATTTATTAATAATCACTTGAAGTAAAGGAATAAAAAGGTAATTAACTAACAAAATAAGACTACATGAACCTGTTCTCCTGCCTGGTCACCTCATACCACATCCACCAAATGGGATGACAGGAAAAGAGTAAGAGGTGATATTACACAAATTTTATATCCTCCCTATATCAGCACGTAACATGAGAAGGAAAGTGGAGTAGTGGGAATTGTAATTCTAGGCTTCAAATTGCAATTAGACAATCCTAACTGTGATTCCCATGAGGAATGAGCATGTAGACATTTTCCAGATTTACTTGCATAGTTTCCTCATGGAATCAGTACACATAACCAACTTATATCTCTAAAGATCTTCAACTAGAGAGACATAAAATATTGTAGTTTCAAAGGGGAAATTACAATAATTTGGAGATATGAGGGAAATAAAAAAGAAGGAGAACAAAACCAATGATTGCTAGGCATACTGACAAAAAGCCAATAATGGAGCAGTTCCCTTTGGCATAAGTGTTTACATTCAAAATAAATATGTTTAACCTCTCAAAGTTCAATTTCACTACATCTCTAAGTTCATCCTGGATCCTTTGGTACATTGTAATGTTTCTGCAGGCATTTACATGGCTCCTTCTCCAAACAGTGCACTTTCTTGATTTGGGGAGGAAGCAAGTTTATTATCCTAAAATTACTCTCAAACACGAAAAATTTTTATAAATCTAGAATATTATGACAATTTTACAATCCTCCCTGAGGAAGGTGTTGACAAGCACATGGATCAAAATGTGATACATGGCTGAATTATAAGGTATGTGAATCATTTGCATTTTTGTTTCTTTTTGTTTTTAAGATTAAGTATTTTATTTTTTTAGAAAAATTTTCCATGGTTACTTGATTCTTGTTTTTACTTCACCTTCACCAATAAACTCCAGGTCTTTGTTAACAGATGTCTACGCTACATCTTGAACATCAGATGGCCTGAAAAGATCTCCAATGCTAGTCCCTGGGAAAGAACAATCCAGTATCCCATTAGTCAGGACATAAAGAAACGTAAGTGGAGATGGATAGGACATACGCTACGAAAACCTGAAGACAACGTAGCCAGACAAGCATTGAGCTGGAACCCTTCAGGGAGGAGGAAAGTCGGAAGGCCAAAACAGACCTGGCGAAGATCTGCTGAAAATGAAACAAAAACAGTCGGAATGGCATGGGCCCAGCTGGGGGAAGTTGCCCAGAACAGAGTCCGCTGGCATTAGAGAGTTGCGGCCCTATGCTCCTAAGGAGTCAACAGGAATAATAATAATAATAAAATAATAATAATAATAATAATAATAATAATAATAATAATAATAATAATAATAATAATAATATTTGAGTAATTAGACCTCTGTCAGATTTTTTTTTCATAAAGATTTTTCCCAGATTTTTGTTTCCCTTCTGATTGTTGCATTGTTTTGTTTGTACAAAAACTTTTTAATTTAATATAATGAAAATTTTTTAATTTAGATTTTGTAATTTTTTCTAACTCTTGCTTGGTTTTAAAGTTTTCCCTTTCCAGTTGATCTGACAAGTATACTATTCTATGTTCATTTAATTTATTTATAGTTTCCTTCTTTATATTTGATTCATTCACCCATTCTGAATTTATCTTGGTGTAGGGTGTGAGATGTTGATCTAAACCTAATCTCTCCCATAATGTTTTCTAATTTTCCCAAAAGTTTTTGACAAATAGTTGTTTTTTGTCCCCAAAGTTGGGTTCTTTGGGTTTATCATAGACAGTCTTGCTGACGGTACTTACCCCAAGTCTATTCCACTGATCCTCACTTCTCTCTCTTAGCCAGTATCCTGTTGTTTTGATGACCGCTACTTTATAGTGTAGTTTACTATCTGGTACTGGTAGGTCATTTTCCTTCACGTTTTTTTCATTATTTCTCTTGATATTCTTAATCTTTTCTTCTTCCAAATGAACTTTGTTATAGATTTTTCTAATTCAGTAATAAAGTTTTTTAGTAGTTTCATAAGTATGGCACTAAATAAGTAAATTAATTAGGGTAGAATGGTCATTTTGATTAAGTTAGCTCATCCTACCCAAGAGAACTCAATGTTTTTTTTTCCAGTTGTTTAGATCTAGTTTTAATTGTTTGGAAAGTGTTTTGTAGTTGTGTTCGTATAATTCCTGTGTTTGTTTTAGTAGATAGATTCCTAAGAATTTTATATTGTCTAGGGTGATTTTAAATGGTGTTTCTCTTTCTACTTCTTGCTGCTCTAGTGTGTTGGAAATGTATAGAAATGCTGATGATTTATGTGCATTTATTTTGTATCCTGCAACTTTGCTAAAGTTGTTGATTATTTCTACAAGCTTCTTAGTTGATTCTCTAGGATTTTTTAAGTATACCATCATATCATCTGCAAAGAGTGATAGCTTAGTCTCCTCATTACCTATTTTAATATCTTCACTTTCTTTTTCTTCTCTAATTGCTACTGCTCGTGTTTCTAGCACAATGTTAAATAATAGAGGTGATAATTGGGCATCTTTGTTTCATACCAGATCTTATTGGGAAGGCTTCTAATTTATACCCATTGCATGTGATACTTGTTGATGGTTTTAGATATATACTATTTATTATATTTAAGAAAGGTCCTTTTATTCCTATACTTTCTAGGGTTTTCAATAGGAATGGATGTTGTATTTTGTTAAAGGCTTTTTCAGAATATATTGAGATAATCATGTTGTTTTTGTTGGTTTGCTTATTGATATGGTCAATTATGTGAATAGTGTTCCTTATGTTGAACCATCTTTGCATTCCTGGTATAAATCCCACCTGATCATAATGAATAAACCTTGTGATCATTTGCTGGAGTCTTTTTGCTAGAATTCTGTTTAAGATTTTTGCATCTATGTTCACTAAGGAGATTGGTCTATAGTTTTCTTTCTCTCTTTTTGATCTACCTGGCTTTGGGATCAGTACTATATTTGTATCATAAAAGGAGTTTGGTAGAATTCCTTCTTTGCTTTTTATGTCAAATAGTTTATATAGTATTGGAATTCATTGGGTTTTTTTTTGGTATGATAGAATTCACTTGTGAATCCATCTGATCCTGAGAATTTTTTCTTAGGAAGTTCTTTGATGGCTTGTTCAATTTCTTTTTCTGATGTGGGATTATTTAAGTATTCTATTTCTTCTACTGTTAATCTAGGCAATTTACATTTTTGTAAATATTCCTCCATCTCACCTAGATTGCTATGTTTATTGCCATTTAAATGGCAAAAGAGTTTTTAATGATTCCCTTGATTTCCTCTTCATTAGAGGTGTGGTCTCCCTTTTCATCTTTGATACTGACAATTTGGTTTTCTTCTTTTCTTTTTTTAATTAGATTGAGCAGTACTTTGTCAATTTTGTTTGTTTTTTCAAAATATCAGCTTCTAGTCTTATTCATTAATTCAATAGTTCTTTTACTTTCAATTTTATTGATTTCTCCTTTAATTTTTATAATCTCTAATTTGGTCTTTAGCTGAAGATTTTTAATTTGTTCCCTTTCTAGTTTTTTAAATTGCATGCTCAGTTCACTGATCTTTGCCCTCTCTAATTTGTTAATATATGCACACAAGGATATAAATTTCCCCCTGAGTACTGCGTTACCTGAATCCCACAGAGTTTGGTATGATGTCTCATCATTGTCATTCTCTTCAATGAAATTATTGATTGTTTCTATGATTTTTCCTTTAACTAACTGGTTTGGGAGAATCATATTGTTTAATTTCCAATTAGTTTTTGATTTGCCTGTCCATGTGCCCTTGCTAATTATTATTTTTATTGCATTATGATATGAAAAGTTTACATTTATTATTTCAGCTCTTTTGCATTTGTTTGCAATGTTCCTATGCTCTATTACATGGTCAATCTTTGTGAATGTACCATGTGTAGCTGAAAAGAAGGTGTATTCCTTTGTGTCCCTATTTATTTTTCTCCACATATCTATTAATTCTAATTTTTCCAAGATTTCCACCTCTCTTATATCTTTCTTATGTATTTTTGGACTGATTTATCTAGATCTAAAAGTGGAATATTTAGATCTCCCACTAGTATAATTTTACTATCTATTTCCTTCTTGAGCTCTACCAGTTTCTCCTTTAGAAATATGGATGCTATACTATTTGGTCCATCCATGTTGAGTACTCTTAGTTCCTCATTAGCTATACTGATTTTTTATGAGGATGTAATTAACTTACCTGTCTCTTTTAATCAGATATATTTTTACTTTGACTTTGCCAGAAATCATGGTTGCCACTCCTGCCTTCTTTTTCTCATTTGAAGACCAAAATATTTTGCTCCAGCCCTTGACCTTAAATCTGTGTATATCCACCTACCTCATATGTGTTTCTTGTAGACAACATATGGTAGGATTTTGGTTTCTATTCCACTCTGCTATTTGCTTCTGTTTTATGGGTGAGTTCATCCCATTCACATTCAGAGTTATAATTATCAGTTGTGTATTCCCTAACATTTTGGTATCCTCTCCTAGTTTTACTCCTTCTTCTTATGCTATTTCCTTTTAAAAAAGAGGTTTGTTTTAAACCAGTCCCCTTGGCCACCTCCCTTGATTTACTTCCCTTTCCACCCTCTCCCTTATTTTTCTTGTCTTTTTACTTTTTAAGGAATTATGAATTCCCTCCCCCCTCTCCTCACAACCGTTTTTTGACCTCCCCACTCCTCTGCTCCCTTTGGTTTATCCCTTCTGACTTTCTCAGTAGGGTTAGATAGAATTCTACATCCCTATGGATATAGCTACTCTTCCCTCTCAGGGTTAATTCCGCTGAGAGTAAGGTTTAATTACCTATTAAATCTCTCTTCCTCTCCTTCTTATAATAGTATTCATCCCCTCCCCTTCCCTTGCCCTCTTTGTGTGGTATAGAATATCTTATTTTTCTTATTCATTCAACTTTCTCTTGGTGCCATCTACTATTCATCCCCCTCTTTTTCCCCCGATATCATCTTAGACCATTTAGGACTCCAACCTCTCCCAATGAATGATTTTTCTAATTATTATAATAGTGAATACAGTTTTAAAAAATTACAAATAACATTTTCCACATAGAAATACAAATAATTTGATCTTATTGAAGCCCTTAAAGGGGCAAATTTAGAAATGGGTTTTCTTTCTTTCCCCTCAATTTTTTATTTACCTTTTCATATTTCTCTTTGTTTTTGTGGTTGGATATCAAACTTTCCATTTAGTCCTGGTCTTTTCTGTGCAAATACTTGGAAATCTTCTATCTTGTTGAATGCCTATACTTTCCCCTGGAAGTATATAATCAGCTTTGATGAGTAGGTGATCCATGATTGTAGACCTAGTTCTCTTGCCTTTCTGAATATCATATTCCAAGCCTTGTGGTCTTTTAGTGTGGAAGCTGCCAGTTCCTGTGTGATCCTGATTGGTGCTCCTTGATATCTTAATTGTCTCTTTCTGGCTTCTTGTAAAAGTTTTTCTTTTACTTGAATTTGGCTATTATATTCCTGGGGGTTGTCTTTTCAGGGTTTAGTGTAGAGGGTGATCTATGGATCCTTTCAATGTCTATTTTACCTTCTTGTTGAAGAACATCAGAGCAGTTTACTTTTATAATTTCTTACAGTATGGAGTCCAAATTTCTATTAATTTATACTTTTTCAGGAAGACCAATGATTCTCAAATTGTCTCTTCTAGACCTGTTTTCTTGATCTGTCAATTTCTCAGTGAGATATTCCATGTTTCCTTCTACTTTATCAGTCTTAGACTTTGCTTTATTTGTTCTTGCTGTCTTTAGAGATCATTGGGTTCTACTTGCCCAATTATGGTCTTTAGAGGCTGGTTTCTGCTATAATCTTTTGATTTTCCTTTCAATTCGGTCTATCCTGTTTTTCATGGTTTTCCTGCTATTTAGTTATCATTTCATTTTATTTTTAGGCATCTTTCTCCAATTGGGAGTTTCTGGTTTTTTACCTGTTAATTTCCTTTTGAGCTATTTCCCACTTCTCTTGCCAAATCTCTTCCATCTTTCTCATGAGCTCACAGTTGAACTCTTCAATAGCTTGTGACCAATTTTCATTTTTTTGGGAAGGTTTGGAAGTGATTACTTGTTTGTTCTCCTCTTTTGTTTGCTCTGTTTTCTGGATTTTTTCTGTGTAAAAGTTGTCTAGTGTTAAAGATTTCTTTTTGATCTTTCTCTTTTGAGGTTCTTGTGCCTGGCTGCCATAATTATTATTTCTTTCTCAGTCAGAAGTCTGGGTGAGGCAAAAAAGCTCTCTGCCTATCCTATTGAGCTGTAGAGCAGCTTTGGTCTCAGTCACAGTGCTGTGCGCCCTCTCACCTTTATCCTTATGCTCAGGGTTGGTCTGCGCTCTTGAGGTCTCAAGTCTAGTTGTTCTCAGGGTCAAGCCACCTGGTGGTCTCCTTGCTTGCTCCTCTGCCCAATGCTCCTTTAACAGTCTGAGGGCACTGTTTTCACAGTCAAGCAACCCTCTGCAGTGGGTCCCCATCCAAGGTCCATGCCTGCACTCTAGGTCCACGACCATACCTGCATTCAATGTCTGCACCTATGCTCAAGGTCTTTGTTCAAAGTCTGGTTCTTTAGCCTCTTGGGGTCTTAAGTCTTGCTGCTCTCAGGAGCATGCCCTGGTGGGCCCAGGCAGCTGTCAAGAACTTAATGAATGCCCCAAACTTGCTCTAACTCTTGTGTGCTGGCTTTGGCACTGTAGGTGGTGTGGGGGTGAGGGGGTTGTTCAGCTCACCTTTTAGTGAGAGCTATTTCATCCCCTTATAACATGGAAATGCCTCAATCCCATGTGCCTTCAATGCTGTGCCCTGTTGTGGGGTCCCTTCATTCATCTGAATTTGTTTTTATGTACTCTTGAGGAGTCCTATGTGTGTGGGTTAGGAAAGGTTAAGCAGCTGCTTGAATTCTGCCACCATCTTAACCTGGAAGTCTGAATCATTTCTTAAAAGGAAGTCAAAAACATAAAATAAAAATGAATAGAAGAAAAGAAAAAAAGAAAAATTAAATAGTATATAAAAATTCTGAGTAAGCAAGAAGCCCATAACAAGTCCTAGAATCAGGGTCTAATTAAGTGATTTTTGTCCCACAAGTCTCTAGCAATTGCAGCAATATGCACTTACTCAATCAGTAGCCAGGACTACAGAAAATTGCCATACTTATGAAAAACAGAAAAGGGACTAGATTTGGTAGCAGACAGAAAATAATATTCCCTAGTCAGTTTTTACCTTTGCTCTCAGGGATAGGGAAATCAGAATTGTAATCAAACTGAGGTACTTTGTCTGAATCTGGCACAGGGAAATCCTGTGTCTGACATCAAATAGCTACTTCCTTGAACCTCAAATCAAGTCCTCTATCCCACTTGGATGAATTGGTCTTCTTGAGCTTGTGCTTCTTGGCACTGTATAATGGCTCTTGAAGTATTTTCTCCTTCATATGGGAGCTCTTAAACTTGGCTATAACATTCCTGGGAGTCGTTTTAGGGGATTTATTGCAAAAGGTGATCTGTGGATTCTTTCCAAGAATATCAGGACAGTATTTTTGGATGGCTGGGCCATGGTACTCATGCCTTGTGTTCCTCCTTTGCCTTCATCCTACAGTTGCATATGTCTAGGATGAAAGGTAAGAATCAATAATTTTATTCTTACCATTTGCCCTGCCACTGATTTCTAAGGCTCTCCAGTCCTTTTCCTATAACCTAGAATAATGCCAGTATTTTCATTTGAACTACTCATGTACCTAAGAACCACTGAAATTTCATGATAATCTTGAAATTAAATTTGTTTCTGAATATCTCAAAACTGAATTATCTTGAAACTGAATATTTATATCTTTCATTTATATCTATATATATATACATATATAGATATATATGTAATATTTACATATACATAGAGTGAGTTAAGTTTTCCACATTGAAAGTTACATTTTGCAAAAGTAGCAAGTAGCTATGTCTGGGGGCAGGGGGCAGCATGGTGAATGTGGCCCATAGAAACAAAGAGGTAGGACAATATGAGTAAAACGTCATTTAGCTGGGGTTGAACATAGACTTCATAAAAGGAAATAATAAGAATCAAGGCTGAAAAAAATTTTCAGAACAGGATTATGAAGGGCAATAAATACCAAACTAAGAGACCTGTATGTAATCTTTGAGTAATAAGATAAACCACTACATGATTTTAGCATAGGAGTAATTTAGTCAGTGTGTGGGAAAAGTGTTTTTTTTTCTACATCTGACATTTATGTAAGTTTTAGACATGCAGGTAGTTGTAGATAATATGCTGCACTTGAACCTGGGTTGATTTTTTTAAAATAATGGACAAATCACTTACCTGCTCTGAACTGCAATTTCCTCATCTGTAAAACTGAGATAAATTCAACCCATTATTCTGAACAAATAGGGTTCTCGGTGAAAATATTTCTGTAAACCTTAAAATATGATGCAAATACATCATTTTCATTATTATTCAGATTGCAAAATCATCCATGATAAGGACACAACTCCAACTAATACCTACTTTTAAAATAAGTATGGTAGACAACATGATATAATGGATTTAGAGTTAAAACACGTTAAAATCTCAACTTTGTTACTAATTGCCCATATAAATGAGGCAAGTCAGTACACCTCAGTTTCTTCTATAAAATGAAGAGTTGTTTTAGTTCATTTCTAAGGGCAATTCCTCCAGGGCAATATCCTAGAATTTAATCCTATGATTATGTTCCTTCATTGTCTCATCTTGAAGTAACTATGAATATTATCCACATCAGAGGCCCTATTCCTTTTCTCCAGCTAATGATGATGATGTGTTCCTTTTCTAATTTCCTTCCATAACAAATCTAATTGAATTTTGTTTTACTACTTAATTTTACTTCGCTGATTCAAGAAAATTAATGTTTAATTCAAAACCTAGCCTACTGTTTCTCCAGATTTTTTATGCTATATAACTGGTTGATTACCAATAATTTGCCCCTTGGAAGTTGGATTTTTTTTAACTAAGAAGCCTTTACAAACAAGTTCTAGTACTTACTTTTAACATAGTCAAAATATTCCTGCATCTGAACTAAAGAAAGGAGTGGATTTTTGACTCTGTATCATAGGTAGTTATTGTCACCAAAATTTTTAAAAATAACATTTATAAAACATAATCAAAAGCTACCAACGCCTATGGTTTATTTTAATATTAAGTTTATGAATGCCTAAAAGAAGGCAAGCTGGATGGTAAAGGACTTGACTTGTAAAAATGCACCTCTACTGCATGAATGTAAAATACAAACAAAACTGTTTGAAAAAGAAAAATATGACAGGATAAAGGATGATAGGCTGCACACCCGAGCTGACCTTTAAAAAAAATCACTCCAGTTGTAATTAGCAGAAGGAAAAGTATGAATCTCAGGCCCAGGTCCAACAAAATGTCCATGAAGCTGCAGAAGGGGGAAGCCTACTGGCACTAAGAAAATAAAAATGAAGACAGAGGTGACTGTCACAAAGAAGGGACCTGGATTCAAGGATCAAGGTTGTTTGGGATGATCATATGTGAAAATTGTCAGGATAGATATTATGTTATTACTAGGCCCCAAGCTGGTAATCTATATATTTTTTCTTCTCATGTTCTCTCATGTAAGTAAAAACTCACTAACTCTGTTTACCTTTATTTGTTTTAAACATATACCTTTTCTTTAGTAATGCCATTAACCATAACTCTTTGCTAGTCTGCATGTATTTATTGCAAATGAAGTTGGAAGGGGTAGGGGGCTTGACAGGTGAATATTTTTAAAAGGAGAAAGACCTGACACAGGAATTTTAAAATAGCATTGTCCTTGGCTAGAAGATTCAAACTAAAGAAATAGATTAACAAAAAATCCTAATAAATATTTCGATGCAATTTCTTAAAACAGATGAGAAGGGAAGAAGAGGTGGCAAATATAAGCTACTGAGCAACTCTGTTTACCACACTGCCACATCACTAACACAAGAACTTCTCTGAGCATTTTTTTCAAAATTTTTTTCTGCTTTGGCAGTTTGATAATTCTTTATTTCTTCCTTTTTCTGTAACACGTTATGTATTGGTTTTTCATCTTTCCCCTGTATAATTGGGTCCATCACCAATTATTCTATTGTATCCCTGTGTTAAATTTCTATTTGAGGGGCATTTAGACGGATAGAAAACCAGGCCTGGAGACAAGGTTCCCCAGGGTCAAACCTGACCTCAGACATTTCCTAGCTGTGTGATCCTGGGCAAGTTACAACCTCAATTGCCTACCCCTTATCGCTTTTCTGACTTGGAATCAATTTTTTGTATTTATTCTAAGAGAGAAGGCAAAGATTTTCATTTAAATTTTTAAAAATTTCTAAATGAAAGTCTGTACTTTCAAATAATTTACAAATTACAAATAATTAATTATTTGACTACTATTTTATTATCCATGTGCAAATGGAATGCTACTATATTACTGTTGTAATTTACATGTTTCCATTACTGCAATCCTCTTTGTGTAGTCCATGGTAGTAGCTGTCAAAGGGAAGAGGTGCCTTGCCCCATTGAAAATTGAGGAGATGGGAATATACTCACAGTCCTGTATCTTGCCCTTGTGTGGACTGGAGTTTCTTCATTTATTCTTCACCAAGACATTTCTGATACTTCACACTCCAATGGGATTTAAATATGTAAAAATAAAAACACACAGAGTAGAAAAGTTTGTCAAAGAACATAGTGCAATTTTTACGGCTCTTGGGAATGTTAACTTGACTGATTACTGAGACTCTAAGCTTTGACCCCCTTTTCTCAGGGACTCTGATAAGGTGATAGAGATGGCAGAAGGAAACTAACTTTTATCCTATTTAATACTTAACTACTAAAATAATTTTGGGGGTTTTACAATCCATGAATGCTTGTTACATATCAAAATTAGAAACTGTTGCCAAGTCTAATTCATGCCTCTAATATATTGCATAACGAGACCTAATTGTACTCAAAGTCCTTATGACTATCCTACTTTGATAAACCCCGAAATGCAAGTTACCTTATAAATAAAGTCTCCACATGTTAAGAACTGCTTGGAAAAACTAGAAAGCAGTCTGGCAGAAATCAGACTAAGATAATACATTACATATATTTCTTCAGTAAATTTTAAATGGATAAATAACCTGATTGTGTATTATCATAAAATATCAGGTCAATAATATCTACTTTTTCTAGCTATTTGTTGGAGATCCTCGCTAAATAAAGTCAATCATTTGGAGGTTACAGATCAGAGTCACCTTTTGACCCTTTGGAGGTGGACAAGTGGATTTTGTGTATTGAACCATATAGAGCAACTCCTTCCATAACCCATTCCATGATCAGGGAAAAGAGGAAGGGATGAAGTTTTTTAAAGATATGATTTATAGATCCCTCCATTGATAAATTTTTTTCTATATTTAAAAAAAGATACCTGGAAGCAGATTCAAGATAGTGGCTTAGAAGGAGCAAAAAATCAATTCCCCTGTCAATACCCTTCCTCACCAATCAAAAACAAAGTGCTTCAAAGAGGACATGAAACCAAATCCAACAAGACAGAGCTGTAGGACACTCCTGCTCAATTCAACTTAAAAGGTACACAGAGAAGGTAGAATTCTTGGGTATAAGGAAAAGAAAGAAGGAAAGTTCCAATGTTTCTGCCATATCTACTCTGCTGAGTCTCAGGCAGATGGTGGGCTCTCATGGTGGGAGCTCCAACCAGTATCAAGCACCTTGCTACCACAACTACAAGAAGCTCAGGGTTCTGACCACAGCTGGCAAGGAGGCAACTGGAGGAGATAACCAGAGGAGAGGGCAGACTGGTTGCAGCCTTTAGCCATCACACCTCCATCTTAGGACTGTTCTATAGGAAGTTTTGGCCTCAGGACACATTCAGCTCTGCTAATCAGCTCAGCTGGCCTAATCCAGTACACCAACAGTACAGAGAAGAAACCTCTAGAAGACAGAAAAGCTAAAACTCATGAAGACAGCAAACTATCAGAGGAGCAAGTATAGAGCCCACAAGGATGGTGAAAAAAATTAAAAAAAAGAGTAAACAACAGAAAAAAAGAAAACAACTGTAAACTACTATTCAGAAAAACAACAAAGAACAGATGGAACAGAGGCAGACCAAAGAACATTAAGCAAAACCTCAGAAAGTCCAGTGAACTAGATACAGGCTCAGGAAGAGCTCAAAAAAGAATTCAAAAACTAATAACACAGGCTGATGAAAACTGGGAAAAGAACTTTAAAATCAAAATAGGCCATTTGAAAACAGAGGCATGAAGGAAAACAAGAAAATAGTGTTTTTGACAAAATACAACACCTATTCCTATTGAAAACACTAGAAAGTATAGGATTAGATGGGCCTTTGTTCAAATTAATAAGCAGTATTTATTTGAAACCATCAGCAAACACCATCTGTAATGGGGATAATTTAGAAATCTTGCCAATAAGATCAGGAGTGGAGTAAGCATGCTCATTATCACCATTATTTTCTTTGCAGATGATAGGATGGTATACTTAAAGAATCCTAGAAAATCAATTAAAAGCTACTGGAAATAATTAATAACATTTAAAATCACTCTAGATTTTTTGGCCTACTGCCCCCTTTCCAGAAAAAAATATTACTTAGCCCCCTGGAAATTATTTTTTTTTATTTTAATAGCAATTAATAGGAAAGATAAATGCACCTGTGGCCATCATTGCCCCCCTGGATCACTGCAGCACTCGCCAGGGTCAGTAGCACCCACTTTGGGAATCACTGCTGTAGACAATATAAGATATTTAGAACTATTTGCCAAGACAAACACAGGAACTATATGAACACAAAAAACACTTTCCAAACAATTAAAACTAGATCAAAAATAACTGGAAAATATATTAATTGCTCATGGGTAGAACAAGCTAATATAATAAAAATGACAATCCTACCCAAATTAACTTACATATTCAGTGCCATACCTAAAAAACTCGCAAGAAACTTTTTTTATAGAATTAGAAAAAACTATAACAAAATTCATCTGAAAGAACAAAAGATCAAGAATATAAAGGGAAATAATGGGGAAAATGTGAAGGATGGTGGCCTAGTGGTACCAGATCTTAAAGTTTTCTATGATGCAGTGATCATCAAAATCAAAACATTATGGGGGCAGCTGGGTAGCTCAGTGGAGTGAGAGCCAGGCCTAGAGACGGGAGCTCCTAGGTTCAAATCCGGCCTCAGAGACTTCCCAGCTATGTGACCCTGGGTAAGTCACTTGACCCCCATTGCCTACTCTTACCAATCTTCCACCAAGGAACTAATACACAGAAGTTAAGGGTTTAAAAAAAAACATTATGGTACTGGCTTAGAGATAGATCAACAGAATAGACTTGGGGTAATTGACAGTATCAAGCTAGTGTTTGATAAATCCAAAGTTCCAAGCTTTTGGGAAAAGAACCCATTATTTGACAAAAACTGCTGGTAGAACTGGAATAGAGTATGGGAGAAACTATTTTAGATCAACATGTTACACCCTATGCCAAGATTAATTTAGAATGGGTAAATGACTTAAATATAAACAGGAAAAGCATTAACAAATTAAGTGAATATAGAATAGTATACCTTTCAGATCAATAGGAAAGGAAGGAATTTAAGACCAAGCTTTATAACAAAAATCTTTATAACAAAAAATTCTGACAGAGGTCTAATTGCTCAAATATACAAGGAGTTAAATCAATTGTATTAAAAAATCAAGCCATTCCCCAATCGATAAATGTGCAAGAGACATGAATAGGCAATTTTCAGATGAGAAAGTGCTCTAAATCTCTAATAATTAGAGAAATGCAAATCAAAAAAAATTTGAGGTATCACCTCACACCTAGCAGATTGGCTAAAATGAGAAAAGGGGAGAGTAATGAATGTTGGAGGGTGTTATGATTAAAAATGATGAGGGCCAAGATCAAAAAGGAGAATAGTATTTTAATAAAAGCCATGCTGATAGAGATAAACTGACCACGCGCCTGTAAGAAAAACCTATTCCAACCTCACCTCAGCCCTCGAGCTCAGGTAACTAAAAAAGGAAGTTCCAAGTCACTTCCCCCTAATTTCAAACAATCCCTCTCCTTGAATATGTCATACAAAACCGGAAACCCATTAGGGATCACGGGAAATGTAGTTCCAAGTATCCCAAGTGATTTTAAATGACACATAACCCCCCTGAGATCCGTAGAAAAAGACTGGTCTTTTTCAGTGGATCTTAAACCAAAAGAAAAGAGAACAAAGCTAGCCGCTTTGACAAAAGACAATTTTGGGGCAGTACCCCACTGGCATAAGAGTGTCCATTCAAAATAAATGCATTCAATTCGTTCAACCCCCATAGTTCAGATCAACTGTGCCCCAAAGTTCAAATTTGGGTCTTCATGATCCAGTGAAGGCTCTTTAGGCATCTTTTGGTGCCTCCACCAAACAGGTTCGTCATCTGGATTCTGGGGAGATGGCAAAATCCTTATCCTGAAATTACTCTCAAAGAATTTAAACTTTACATTATAGATTACAAAACATACATTTTCTTCTGAGAATTAACATTACCCCCCCTGAGTTTACTTCGAAAGGAGTAAAAATTGACTTGCAATATAGAATTATAGTTCAGACATTATGATTATAAAAACTTAACACACACACCCCTGAGGAAAATATTTAACTAACACATCATCCCCTGAAAAAGTCAGCCAAGGATGCATGGCTGAGTGAGTCATGGGGGTGCATGAAATCAATTGGTAAAGGAAATAATAAAAAAAATAAAAAGAATAAAATTCAAAAAAAAGAGAAAAAATTAACTTGTGAATGAAATGTAAAATGTGCAAAAAAAAATGTAAGGAAAATAAACTTAGGCCTTTGGACCAAGGCCTAATTAAATTGATTTAAGCAGTTTACAATTACCCATTTAAAGTCAGGACTACAGAAAAATTGCCATTTACTCTCTCTCTCTCTCTCTCTCTCTCTCTCTCTCTCTCTCTCTCTAAATATATATATATATATATATATATATATAT
>NC_058130.1:306368836-306436138 GCF_016433145.1 Gracilinanus agilis | reverse complement strand
TGTGCTTGCCACATTAAACATAATATATATATATATATATATATATATATATATATATATATATATATATATATATATATTGACATTCTACCCTATACAGTTTGTCACTCTTCCCTCTAAGTGTACTTCTTCTAGCTACCCTGATGATAATAACAATTTTTAAGAGATACCAATATCATCATTTCTTATAGGAAAACAGATCATTTGAACTTATTGGGTCCCTTAAAAACATGTTGTTTTTTCCCCCTCTCTTAATTACCTTTTGGTTAATTCTTTTTTTTTTTTTTTGGTTAATAACCTTTTAGTTATTCTTTTGAATTCTGTATTTGGGCATCAAAATTTCTGTTTATGTCCAGTCTTTTCTTTACGAATGCTTGGAAGTCTTCTATTTTATTAAATGATCATACTTTCCCCTGCAAAAAAAATATATTCAATTTTGCTGGGTAGTTGATTCTTGATTGTAGACCCAGTTCCCTTGCTTTCTGGAATGTCATATTGCATGCCTTCCAGTCCTTCAGTGTAGATGCTGCCAGATCCTGTGTTATCCTAGCTGTGGTTCCATGGTATCTGAATGACTTCTTCTTAGCAGCTTGTAATATTTTTTCATTCGTCTGGCAATTTTTGAATTTGGCTATAATATTCTAGGAGGTTTCAGTTGTGGATTAAATGTAGCAGGTGATCTGTGGATTCTTTCAATTTCCACTATTCCCTCTCTTTAGAAAATGTCAGGGCAGTTTTCTGGATAATTTCCTATAGAATGATAGCCAGGCTTTTTCTTTTATCATTATTTTCTGTAAGCCCAATAATTCTTGTTTTTGTTTTTTTTTTTGTTGTTGTTGTTTTTTTAAACCCTTGTAGTTCGGTGTATTGTCTCATAGGTGGAAGATTGGTAAGGGTGGGCAATGGGGGTCAAGTGACTTGCCCAGGGTCACACAGCTGGGAAGTGGCTGAGGCCGGGTTTGAACCTAGGACCTCCTGTCTCTAGGCCTGACTCTCACTCCACTGAGCTACCCAGCTGCCCCTAGCCCAATAATTCTTAAATTGTGTCTCCTTAATCTGTTTTCAATGTTTGTGGTTTTGTCAATGAAGTGTTTCATATTTTCCTCAAATTTTTCATTCTTTTGATTTTGTTTTATAGATTCTTGCTGTCTTTGTAAAGTCATTTGCTTCTAATTGTTGGATTCTAATTTTTAAACACTGAATTTCATCCCTGGATTTTTGGTCATCCTTCTCCTTCTGGTCTAATTTTTTTTTTTTTGTAGACCATCTTTTGCTTTCTTTCTCTTATTTTCAAGCTCGTTAATTCTGCCTTTCAAGACTCCCTTTTCTTGTTTTAGTTCATATGCCTCTGTTTCCAGATGACTTATTTTGCTTTTTAAGTTCTTAACTCTCTTAATTGTTTTTTGAATTGTATTGAGTTCTTCTAAATCCTGTGTCCAATTCATTGGAGTTTCTGTCTTTGGTCAAACACCCTGAGCCAGGCACAGCTGTATCAGCAAGGCACTCCCTCCAGATTAGAGCCCTTGCCCACCCAGAGATTCCAGCCAACACTGGAGACTCAACACTGTAGGTAGGGGAGGGGTACTGGGACCATCCTTCTTCCTTTCTCTTGAACCTGAGAGTTTCAAGAATTCAGCCTTTTTTTGGTGTACCTTTTAAGTTGAATCCAGCAGGAAGATCCCCCAGCTCTGTCCTGTTAGATTTGGTTTTCTGTCCCCTCAAAGCACTTTGTTTTTGATTGGTATGGAAGGGTTTTTCAGAGGTCTGGGCTTTTGCTGCATCTAAGCCACCATCTTGACTCCACCTGGAAAATTTTATAAAAAATGTCTCTCATAAAGTTCTAATTTCTTAAAGTCAAATTTATAAGAATACAAGACATTCCAGAACTGACAAATGACAAATGGCCAAATAATATGAACAAGCAATTTTCAGATGAAGAAATCAAAGCCATGAATAATCATATGAAAAAATGTTCTAAATCAATCTTGATTAAAGAAATGCAAATTAAAACAGTGCTGAAGTACCACCTCATATCTATCAGATTGATCAATATGGTAGTTAAGGAAAGAAGTAAATGTTGGAGGGGATGTGGCAAAATTGGGACATGGATGATTGTTGGGGGAGTTTTAAACTGATCCAACCATTCTGAATGGCAATTTGAATATTCCCAAAGGACTATAAAGTTGCGCATACCCTTTGATCCAGTAATGTCACTATTGTTTCTGTATTCTAAAGAGATAATAAAAAAGTGGAAAGGACCCACTTGCATGAAAATATTTATAGTTGCTCTTTTTGTGCTTGCAAAGAATCAGAAATTATGGGGATATCCACCAATTGAGGAATGCTGAACTAATTGTGGTACATGTTGGTAATGAAATACTATTGTTCTATGAGAAATGATAAGCAAGATGATTTAAGAAAAAGCTGGAAAAATCTGTAGGAACTGAGGGAGAGTGAAATAAGCAGAACCAGAATACCATTGTACACAAATCACAGCAATATTAGACAATGGTTATCCGTGAAAACTTGGCTGCTCTCAGAAATGCCATGATCTGGGAAAATCCTAAAAGACTTAGAATGTGCAATGAAATTCACCTCCAGATAAATAACTCTTAAAGTTGTCTTTTACATCATTGTATCTTTGGTTTTATTTTGCAGTTTGGTTTTCTATTAATGCTCTTACAACAATGATCAATATGAAATTGTGTTTTGCATGATGATAAAAAATGAAAAAATTGTAGAGATCAATTATTTTTATAAGGATCTAGACATAACAGTTGAGATATCAGAGATTTTAACTATTTTTTAACTTATTGTTTATATACACATAAATTGAAAAACCCAGGGTACTTAAGTGATTTGCTGGATACTAATGATAAAAGCAAGATTGGAATTAAGGCTCCTCATATCTCCTTCAGCACTATTATTCTTTCTACCGCAACACTTTTAAACTGAATCTTCTCAAACATTGGTTCCATTTTGTTTGCTTTACACTAATGTGTTTTTGCCTTTATGAACTCTAAACTTCAGGAGTGAAGGAATAAAAAGAATTGGCTCTTTAAGAAGATAGGAAGGAAGATAGTGCATATCCAGAATAGAGACCTTCTTAGAAATAAAGTATGTGGTAACTGCAGAGCTCATATTTCTTACCTTTTTTTTCTATTTAAAATGTATCATAGGAATATGGAGCTTTATGCTTTACTAATTTATTTTGCTTACTTTAACTGACTTGGTCTACTTAATGTTACTCTAGTGATGGCAGATCACTTAATATTATGCCCATTTTTGAAATGAGGAAATAGATTCTGAAATTTTAAATGTCTTGCCCAAGGAAATATAGCTCGTTAAATGGCAGAGTTGCTTGTTTTCTGGCCTCTAATTGTGTACTCTTTCAGGTTAACTTAACACATAAAATTTCTCTAGAAGTAGATTTAACTCATATCTATACATATCTATACACTAAAATAGTATTATTGGTCAATTCACCTTTGATAACTTATCAAATTCAGCAAGATAATTCAGCAAGGTCATTTGGTTGTAGTGACTTGTCTATTAAAAGAGTTTCATTATCTAAGATCTTCTTGCAAACAACCCTTGAGTTGCACCTCCCACTTGACTTCCGGAATACAGTTTCTTCACTAGCTTCAGGACTACAGATCTACTGTAAAATAATTTTTGAGAAAAACAAAACAAAATTTTCATCATGTTTTCTCATTATCAAGTCAGTCACTTAAAATACACTTCCTTCAAAACAAAGTAGCAGTAATGTTGATTATGGAAAAGACATTTATAACTGAGGATTAAGCAACAAGATGATTATGAGGTTCTGAAATTGGTTAGTGAAAAACAGCAAATTTCAGATGGAGATACTAACCCCTAAGCTATATCAAGAAAGCAAATAAGCTCTGTATCTGACATTATCCTACTTTTAATACATAGCACTACTCAAAAAGGTGCTGAGTTGGCATTATTGAAAATTAGATCTTTAGCTTATCCATTTAGCTAGTAAAATATGGAAAGTGTCAGAGTTAAATATTTCACAGCATCCTACCAATGCACTATGGTATTTTGCCCTACAAATGAGAGAATAGACATTTGGTTGTTTTTCATCCTCATCCTCTATTTGTAAGGTCTGATATTCAGTTAGTACAAATGGAGAGTATATTTATTGCAAACACCACATTAATAATACACTTACAGCTATATGCTAAAGACTAGAGTTGAAGCATATAAGAAAAATAACCAAGTCACGTTAAATTTAGAAAGAAACGTTAAGTTCACCATGACTATTTTAACTAATAAAATATATAAATTTAGTCATATGAAGCAATGTAAATGTTTATAAATAGGGAGATTTTGATCAAATGGATTTGTGGGAGTGGGGTGCTCTAGAAGTCTGACTATATAGAAAAATAGTGGAGTTTTGACAGAAAAACGTGACCTTGGCTAGACTTAATTTTCTCTGGTACATTATTGACTAATGGGGAAAAAAAGCAAAGCTTGTCACTAAAAAAATAATTTTAGTGAGGTTTACAGTGAAAATAAGAAGTTAAGGAGCTCAAGTTAAGAGCATTTGGTTCTATGATCTATAAATAAATAGACTGCTGACTCCATCAGTGTCATGCAGGAAATTGTGTTTGGATGCCAGCTTTGTCAATTAGAGAAAGCATAAGGATATCTGGAGAACAATCACTAAAATTACTAAAGGAAGTTTCTTTTGTCATCTGTATTACCACAGGGTAACAACCACACATCTTCTTAATCAACACACAGGAGATAATTGCCAGGGAAACACAAGGTTAAGTGGAGTTTGTTGATTATTAAGGTTATGTTTACACCATCAGATGGATCTCATCAACTTCAACATTGATTCCGTTTATTATGTTTAGCTTATAATTATTTATTGATAACAACCAGATGTTCTTCACAAACCTTAAATCTCTTCTGAAATTCAATCTTCAATAAACTTGAAGCATTAGGTGAAAAACAGATTAGCATCTTTCTTTATTAAAGTTCTTACTAAGAGAATACTTCCTTCATTTTATCTTCTTTTAAAGGCTCCTCTTTCCCTTTAGGCAAGTCAAACAATTCCAAGAAAAGCACTGAAGAGCTAATAAAACTGGAAATCTTTGTTTGCTAGCCTTGCTCAAATTATCTTTTGTTCTAAAGTCTTATGGATAAAGGCAAAATTGGAGAAGTAGTTTTTTGTGGTCTGAAATGTCACTTCTGAGGGCAGGTGGGTAGCTCAGTAGATTGAAAGTCAGGCCCAGAGATGGGAGGTCCTAGGTTCAAATCTGGCCTCAGACACTTCCTACCTGTTTGACCTTGGGGAAGTCATTTAAACCCCATTGCCTAGCCCATACCACTCTTCTGCTTTGGAACCAATACATGGTACTGATTTAAAATTCTAAAAAAATTAAAATATTACTTCCAAAACTCCTTTTATTAGCTGTTGTTCATCAAGTGAGATAAATGGGACTATCATACTTTTCATGCATCTGTTTACAGTAATAGATACAAAATTGATATAAAAAAATTCAGTTAACATCAATGTCTTCTAATCCTTTGGATTAGAAGATTGGATTACAGACATATATGTATGCATATGTATTCATTCCACATATAAACTATACATGGCTATATAGATAATGCATATATATGTGTGTGTATAAATGTCTATAATGTGTTAGTACTACTAACATGTATGTATACATATATATCATAATTTATGGGACATTTAAAAATTACTCCATAAAAAGTGGTTATATCTAAAAACGAAAGCTTAAGTTAAGTATATTCAAGTAAATTCAACAAGAATTAATTATATTTTAACTATGTGCACAGCATTATTCTGAGCACTAAGGATGAAAAGGCAAAAATAATCCATCTCCTCAAGGAGCTGACATTTTAACTTGAATATCTAGTACATAAGGATGAATGTAGCACCTTATTTGAAAAGGAACTGATGGGAAGTATAATTTTTCCAGATAGAGGAGAACTGAAAAATCCTAGGATGTGGAAGCTCTTAGAAAGAAAGAAAATGACGAGATGTATAGCCCAGGAGCACATATTCACCCTAGGCAAGTGGCAAGGAGATTATAAATTACTATCTCTGTGACCAAAACTACATAAAATCATTCAGTCATTTCAGTCATGCCCAACTCTTCATGATTCTATTTGGGGTTTTCCTATCTAAGATACTGAAATAGCCTACCATTTCCTTCTCCAGTGTTTTTTTTTTACAGAAGGGAAAACTGAGGCAATCAGAATTAAGTGACTTGCACAGGGTCATATAACTAGTAAGTGTGATGAAAATTGTTTTTTTGACCTCAGACCTTGCACTGATCCTCTGGATCACTTAGCTTCCTCTTTCTTTCTATATATTTATGTTTTAAATGTGCTTTTTGGATGTTTTTACTTTTGAATCATTCTGTCACATCCATTTTTTGTAAGTTCATCATATTCACATTCATTATTAGAGTAGATTTAGGGCTTCATTTTTTTCCATACTGAAACACATTTAACATTTCTTCTCGTTGTACTCTCCTGTAAAATCTGTAAAAAGGGCATTAAATTAATGCCAGAACATCTGAATTCTCTCCCCAATTTATCTTCACTAATTTCAGATCAAGAACAGTGGTTATTTTTTCTGTATTTCTCAGCTTTTATTAATTGTTTTTATTGTTACACTACAGCTGAATTTTCTTTCCCTCGTGATTCCTTTATCTCTGTCTTCTCTTTTTAAATACTCATACCTGGCATATGCCTTTCTGATGAGATTTAGTTAGGATTTCTGTTTGTTGTCTATAAAAAATAACAAAAACACATTTCCTTCAGGATGGTAAAGTACTGTCTTAAAACATTCTGTCCTCTAATTATGTGTTTTGCTGTTGTTATTTTTTAATTATAATCATGCAATATATTCTGAAAAGGTAATAATAGAGATATAATTGTTTTGAATAGTCACATGGCATATGCCAATCAAGGAATATAAAGAGAATGCTTATACTTGAAAAAGGACATCCTGGTGAGTAACCAGCACAGAATTAAAATGGAAGATATTACCAATAGTTCATCATGATATTATTTTTTGAAGGTAATATTATGATATTTGTATTGTAAGGGTTAAACTGGTAGGAGTTCGACAAAAGTGAGGAGAGTGGTTAAATAAAACACGTAGTTTAATATGACAAAAGCACAGATAGAAAATAGAGAAGGAGGAAAGGAAAATTATTATTCTAATACCCTATGAGTATACCTAAATCCCTAATACTATCTAAAATTTCTAAAACCCTACTTCTAACTGTCTTCTAAGGACAGGTACTTCTTGCTGGGCAAAAATAGGCCTAGCTAACCTATACTATTTAGGGTTGATTCACTAACTACCTATCTTCCTAAATAAACAGACAAACTCCTTCAATCAGTTTCTATACTCAGCTGTCACTAGTCAACTGCCAGTAGCAGAGACCGACCTCCTGCTCTCTCAAGGTCCAAAAGCAAAAGGCTTTAACTGACAACTGTTCCTTCCTTATCTTTCCCCTCTTTTCCTTGGTAAGAGAATCTTCAGCCCTGGCTCAATGACCTCTGCTGTTCTGCTCTACTTAGTAATGCTGCTCTCCTACCTCTTAAAGAGACAGAGGGAGAGATTTTAAAAAGCCTCTTTAACAATATCAAGGTCTGCAATATCATAGAATCTCTGAAAGCTGTTACTTCAAGGAACTTGGTGTAGTTATTCCAAGAGTCAAACTTGAGTAGATGAATAATGCATGTTGGCCAAACTGTATCCATTTGAACAGAAATAGAATTGGCAGCACACTTGACAAACTGTAAATGGATAATAAACAGTATTCAAAATTGAATAGTAGGAGAGAAGCAGGCTAGAGTAATTTGGAAAAGTGTGTGGTGATTTTGATGATCCCAAATTCTACATGAATCAGAGGTTCAGTTTTTATTTTGATTTTAATAAAATATTTATATTATATTTGGTATTTGTATCCACACAATTAAAAAATCTATATAATGACTAGAAAAAAACATTCAAAAGAGACCAGAAGGGACAAAAACTTAATCATTTCCTGTCCTGTACTTGCTGTTGAAGTTTGCCCAGGTTCAGCTCTGTAGGAGAGTTGTTTTTTGATATTTTACAGAAATTTTAGTCAGTTTTCTTTTCACCATATATATATGTATGTATGTATGTATATTTATACATATACACCTTATATAATAGATGATTTTTCTATGATTTTTTCTTTTGACTCAATCATTTAGAATGTCATAATCAAGTCTACAGTTAAGGCTATATCCTTTTCATGTCCTCCCTGTTTTGATTATTATTTTTAAATTGAATAATGATCTGTGAAGGATGTGCTTAGTAATTTTAAGAGTATTTAAAATTTTTCTGTTTGCTGATATATAGTCTATTTTTTACAAAAACTCTTATGTAGCACTGAGAAATTAGTTTATTTATAATTCACCAAAATGTTGTGTGTTTTAGATGTAAATTCTTGAATTATGTGATAGTTTCCATATTTTCTCTCTTTTGTTTATCTTTCTGTTGTTTTTCTCCAGCTCATTAAATGTAAATGTACCAACTATTATTTTATTACCAAATATGTCTTTTTGGAAATGAGTTAATTTTTCCCTTATGAATTTACTTATGCCATTTTCTAATATATCTGTTCAAGATTGATAGCAGTTCATTGTGTACATACCTTTTCATTTTAATATAATTTACTTGTTTTTCTCTAGTGGTCTTACTAATTTTAATTATCTTTCATTTTCTTTTTTTTTTAAACCCTTAGCTTCTGTGTATTGGCTTATAGGTGGAAGAGTGGTAAGGATGGGCAATGGGGGTCAAGTGACTTGCTCAGGGTCACACAGCTGGGAAGTGTCTGAGGCCGGATTTGAACCTAGGCCTGACTCTCAATCCACTGAGATACCCAGGTGCCCCCAATATCTTTTATTTTCTGATTGCATTATTGCAGCCTCTGCCTATTCCAGATTCCATTCTCTCATTTCAATTTTTTTCTTTGTTTTTTAATATGTTTGTGAGTTTAATATAAGCAATAGTTTTTTAGATATTTTCATCCATTTGCCATTTTTGTTTTACTGTACTGATTAATCTATTAACATCAAATAGTATGAGTTAGATTAAGTTTATTTTTGCATATGTATGTGCATACATGTCTATGTTTGTATATTAATCTCTTTTCTCCTTAAAATTGCTACTTAATCTGTATCATTAGTTTTGCTTAAATTAATTTAATGCTATCCTATTAATACTGGTTCTTAATCCTTCATCTCCCTCAATTCCCATTTATCAAATGTTTCTCTAATCTAGGAAATTTACTTACCATTAATTTATCCTCTTTTCTTTTTTTCCCTCTTAATTTAGATTTTGGTTAAAAGTCTCCTCTTCTCTCATTTCCCCTCAAACATTATTGTTAGTTTTTTCCCCCTCTGTTTTACATAATTTACAAAAAGGAATTTCTTTGCTTAGGTCTAATAATTAAATCTCTTTTTCTTTCCTCTATTTGTGAATATGTTTTATATTCTCTCTTTGATATTTTTGCTTTTCTGGTGGTATTACGGCTACCAGATGCTTTGCTTAACATTATCTCATAAACAATTTATATATTTATCTTGCCATTATATAATATATCCCATTTGCTCTGTTTTTTGTTCATTACTCCTAGAAACATCAATTCATAATGCTAGACATGTCAATAGAATATATGGCATATATTACCTCCTATTCCAAATTATTTAGACCAGTCCTATCCCTTTCCTCCCCATCATCATTTTTATTCTTATTGGCCAAATCATCACATCTCTGGGTCCATCTTTCTCCCATTCTTCTGTGTGCCAATTTATCTGAATTAATCTTTCTTCTGTACAAGAACATGTTACTTATTGTATCACAGGTACTAATAATTTTTTTAAATATTTGGTTAAATTTAATTTTTAAGTTTGTCTAGAACACATTTTCCTGTGAATGGGGGTTGGCAATGCAAGTATATATCAGAAAATATCTGTAGAATATCAATCAAACCATTTGAATGTTTTCAAAACTAAAAAAAATAGAAAGAAATAATAGTTCTTAATGAATTTGATGCAAGGAAAATTTGATGGATATTCTCCTCAGAATCCATTGAATACAAATATATTTTTACTTTTAATGTGTTGGCAAATTCTAAGATGCCAGCATTATTTCTTTACTTTAAAGTTCCTAGTATTCTGCTACCTCCAAATAGAAACCAGTAGGTTCCATGACACATCTCTTTACTGAATAAATGTTCTATAAATATTCCAAAAGTAAAAATTACTCAGTATTTGACAATTTAACATTAGTGGAAATTTAAATCCCCACAAAATTGTTAACCCTTTTTCTTCATGAAATGGGAAGGATTGACAAATAGTTTAGGCATGTTAGTGAGTACTGAAATTTAGAAAAAAACTAGAAAATTACTAGAAAGAAAATGTGTTATTGTCACTTGTAAAATCAAATCTTTTCATAATATATATAAATCTAGGAAAATTTTCAGCTCTAAGCTGCAATTGGTGAGGTTTGCTATTAAGGTAAAAGCTTCTGGGATTACAACTAAAACTATTTTTGAGTTTTGAATTCAGGTATAGTTAGTTGTCTGATAGATCATTGAACTGTATCTGCCATTCAAAAGGAAAGAGTAACCCTGACTCTTACCTGAAATCAAACAGTGTTTAATCCCTTCCTTGCTTTTGCCTTTCAAAGCAAATTGTTATAATTATAATCAAAGCAAAGTGAAATAATAATTAATCCCCAGAAATTTGAATGTGTATAGCAATCAAATATGTTCCACTGCTTACTTAAGAAACTGTAGCCCACCCCAAGATTTTATTTTAATTGGAGTTACAATGAATCTCTTGTAAGTTATAAAAAAAAAGAATTATAATATGAGGGTCCAGGTTTTGTTTTTATTCATATAGGAAATGAACACCTGCAGCAGAGATCCATTTGTGAAAAGCTGAATATGAAAAAACCCAGATGACCACTCTAAAGACCCAAGTCACCAAAGCCCATGATTTGGAGACAAGCCAAAAGAACAATTCACATGGCAGAAGAATTCCCTGGAGGTGGCAAGCCTCCCTAAGATTGATTGTGGTTGAGCTACCTTGAGAAATGTAACTTATAATGATGTATAGCCTTGTATTCTGATATTAGGTATAATTATTTTTGTATCAAATGCAAGTTTTCAAAGTGTATTTCCCCTTCTATTAGCTCAATCTAACCTCACACTTATTCCACCAGAAGGTAGCACAGCACCCACATTAACAAGACTTAACACAAATATCTTACACCAAACACTTATTGCAGATTTGATTAGGAAGAAAAAATACACATCAGACCTTAGCATACAACCCTATAATAGAACATAATCCTTACTAGCATAATAGCATGGACACTTAGAAAATTAAACAAATTTGAATTATAAGTAAAGGAAAAGTCAATATTTGCTTGGTTTGTGGAACAAAGAATTGGATGCTAAGAATCAGGCCTAATAAGAGTAGCTCTCTTAAACTCTGATAGATGATGCTTGTTATAAAGGCAAAAGGATCTTGAGTCTCAATAAAAGCCATAGCAAGCATAACAATCCAACTAAGGCTATTCAAAAAGCTTAGAGTCTTGTCAGGGAGGCAGTCTTAGTAACCCTACTATTGGACCACTTGCTTTGAGGCCAAAAAAGAGCCCTGAATAAAAGTCATCTTAGTTCCTATACTAAAGCTGTGGAGAAATGTCTGCCTATGACAAAACACTAAGGACAATATACACACCATATTCTGAAATACACACTGAAAAAAAGCCTTGTAAAATAATGAAACTTCAAAAGCTCCATTTCCAAGCAAATAGAATTAGAATTCAGCTTTCTAGCAAATCATACACTTACTTACCTTGCCTTCATTTGTTAAAATTATATAAAAATGGAGCTGATGTAGCCCCAGTAGTGAGAGTGGACCCCAGTAAAATCAAAGCTTTGGTCTGGCCAGAATCATTCATCACATGAGGCCCCAAACCCCTCCTTTCTACCTCTCCCTGCTGTGTTTGCTCTACCCACTGAAACAAACATTTCCCTGAAAATCTAGACTAGAAGTTTATATATTTACTTGTGATTTATTATCCTATAGATAACTCTGTTTAGAGCCACTGAGGTAATCTATATCCATTGTCTCTATCTAGTAAATCATTACTAACCACTGTTCCTACAAAAGGCTTACCTAATCCCTTAGCCTACGTCATTTCCCTATAAAGTATTTTCTCAAGTCATTAAACCTTGTCACCGATCAGGAAGAGAACTCTGCATGTCTGCCTGTCTGTCAGTTTGATCTTCCTGTAATCCCTGAATCATTTCTTCAATCCTGGTTCATCAACTCATGAGAAATTTGTCAAGCAGGTCTCATCAAAGCTTGTTCACACAGTTCGTACTTTTTGTTTCCAAGTCACTATGTGTATGTTTGTATGTATGGAAGGATATGTGGTAATATAAAGGCAAACTGTTTTTTTGTGGTCTAATTTTAATGATTAAAATGAATTTCTTCTCCTAAAACAAAGTAATATTATTTAGATATATTCTCCAACAAATCTGATAAAAATGTATTATTTATATTTTATTTTATAATAATATTATCATAATATTATTATTTGAAAATTTAATATATTATTATTGTGAGAAAATATATTGTTGCAGTGGTTTTCCACAATGTAAAATAGTATTGCTCTGTACTTACAGGGATTTGAACATAAGCTAGATAGCATATACTAAGCTATTTTAATTCAAATTGCCATTTTTTTCAATAATGGCATATATTTTTCCCAAATGGATTTTCTTTTTAATAATGAATACATTTTGTCACACTGTATACTGTTTAATGAAATATCAGAATATTAGAATTTTATAATTAGCAAAAAAATTCATTATCAATTCAATTAGTTTGCAGAATTATAAATATATCCCTAGATTGGATTGTGCCAGGTTTTCATTCCATCAAATAATGCATTAAAGAGCATTTATTAAGGACCTACTATTTGCTGAGCACTCAGGATACAAAGACAAAATTGAAAGAATATTTATACACTAGGAGTTTGTAATATAACCAAAGGCAATGACTTGTACATATATTGTTTGTACAAAGGAGATGCAAGATAATTTGCATTGTAAAAATGTTTCCCCTATTCTATTAAATAACATTTCTTTTATCTCTTAAATCTTCTTTACTTGAAAGCCATTCCTGCTCTGATTAATAATTAGACTGTTGGAAATATCAAACATCTTTGCCTGATAGTAAAGAATTAGACAGGATAATCTAGAAGGCATTTAGTAGAAGCCTATCGTTATTTGTTTTCTCACTCCCAGGACCATTTTATTAAAAAAGTAATTGTATCTTTTACAATATTGCCATAGTTTTTAAACTTTTTTTAAAAATATGCTAACATTACAAGAAAAAGTACACAGAAAAAAGTTTCAGAACTGTACTGAAGAAACAAACTAAGGGAAGTAAAAAAAAGAATATATATATATAAATTCTTGTAGACATCACAAGAATCTCTCACTTCCATCTTTTCTCTTGGTGGGTTGTAAAGTGGAGGTCAGAAGCAGCAGCAAAATAATTCCAATCACTTAAATAATTTGCCTCTCAATGTTAATCTAAGTATCACCTCATCATAGAACTCTCTACAGTATTTTTAGTTTGTGGTTTGTTTTGGAAAGCATTCCTACTATATCAAAAGTTCTATTGTTTTTAAGGGTTATTTTAGATTATGTACTGTATTCTGAAGTGTATTTTAATTACAGCTTGGAATTAAATATTTACTCATATGTATGTATATCATATTTTAAAACAGAAATTAACAAAAGATAGAATTTCAGGAATGTATTTAATATTGAAGATGGATTTTCTTTAGGCAGAAATCAATATATGTTACTTGTGGGAAATGTGGGAACTGTTTAAGTTTTAAGAGGTCATTATTGTCTTCTTTCTCCTTGGAGAGGCCAGACTGAAACTAGTTGTGAAATGTATTGGTGTGAATTAAGAAGTTTAGCCTGTGATTTGAACAGCGAGTGAAAGAGTCAAAGAATGTGGTTCTTTGGTATAGAGTAGTGATTCCCAAAGTGGGTGCCACTGCCCCCTGGTGGGTGCTGCAGCGATCCAAGGGGGCGGTGATGACCACAGATGCATTTATCTTTCCTATTAATTGCTATTAAAATTTTTAAAAATTAATTTCCAGGGGCCTAAGTAATATTTTTTCTGGAAAATGGTTGGTAGGCCAAAAAAGTTTGGGAACCATTGGTATAGAATTTGGTATAGAGGTATAAAGTTTGAATACCTATTTTAACCACCACTAAGATCTTCTAAAGATTTTGCCCACCAGAGCCAAGTCAGGATAGCTTAAGGCCAGAGCAAAATGAATATCTGATCAATGTTTAACTTCCTGTTATGGGACTGATTCTGATGGTTCTATTTCTTTGCCTGTCCTTCTATTTGTCCCTCAATTCAGGAGAAAATGTAAAATCTAAGTTTATCTTTTCTTCAAACTTTGTTTACATTTGTTTTACTAGTATTAATGATAGTTAAATAGAAAATCTGACCAATTAAAGCTGCTTCTAGTGAGGATTTTTCATTATTTGTGCATAGGAAGTTGCAAAAGTATTTAGAGTGAGGCATGCTATGATATGAGAACAATAGATATAGGGAACAGATGTTATAGGTTAACTTTTTAGAGAAGAATAATTTCCAACTTGCTACTCATTAGTTAAATGAATGAAGATCTTGTTGACTTTTATATTTTATGAACTCCTCAAGGCCAGGTAAAGAAAGCATGAATCTAGAGTTTCTCCTTCGACCAATTGTGAAGAAAAAATAGATTGGCTCTCTGGTTAAGACTAGTCTGTCACACTAATTCATATGAGTTTGTTTCCCATTGTTTTTCTCTAAGATCACTAAGAGACCTCTCACTATAGAGGTGGAATAAGGAACTATGACAGAGAGGTGGCCAAGCTAGAATATGCTAACATTCCAAAAGCTGGGCATAGGAGCAAGATTAAGAGCCACTCCCCTACTGTATTAGTACAGTGCATGTCACTTTTCAATTTATTCAACCACCTTCATAGATATATTTAGTACATATCTACAACAAAGATTCCTTTCATAAATGTTAGCTAATTTATGTTAGCTAATTAAAGGAACATAAGATAATTTACCTGTAAAATCTCTGGATGAGGAAAATTTATCACTAAAGGAGAGATAAAAAGCATTATAGGATTTAAACTGGATAATAATTATATTAAACTAAAAAGGGTTTGCACACACACACACACATATCCCCCCACAAAAATAAACAATGCAACAAAGATGAGGAGGAAAGAAGAAAGCTGAGGTGGAGGGAGTTTTACCACAAGTATCTCAGAAAAAGACCTATTTTTTGAAATATATAGAGAACTGAGTTAAATATATAAGAATACAAATCAATGGTCAAAGGATAGGAATTGGTAGTTTTCATATGAAGAATTCATGGCTATATATAATCACATAAAAATGCTCTAAATTGCTCTTAATTAGAAGAATGAAAATTAAAACAACCCTGAGGTACCACTTTACACCCATAAAATTGACTAATATCACAGAAAAAAATGCTACAGGGGATGTGGGAAAATTGAGACACTAATGCACTGTTAATGGAGTTTTGAACTGATCCAATCATTCTTAGGAGTGAATTAGAACTATGTCCAAAGAGCTTTAAAACTGTGCATACCCTTTTTACAAAAAATATTTATAACAGCTCTTTTTGTGGTGGCAATTGGAAAATGGTCGACCATGTCATGGTACTTGATTATAATAAAATATTACTGTGCTATAAGAAAGGATGAGAAGGATGATCTAAGAAAACCTAGAAAGACCTATGAGAACTGATACAAAGTGAAGTGAGCAGAACCAGAAGAAGATTGTGTACAGTAATAACAATATTATATGTGAACATTTGTGAATGACTTGGCTGTTCCTAGCAATAGAGTGGAACAATAAAATCCTCAAGAACTCATGTCTAAAAGTGTCATTCACCTCCAAATAAAGAACTAATACTGTCTGAATACAGACTGAGACATACTACCTTTCACTTTATTTCTTTACTTTTCCTCTTTTTTGTGATAAAGAATTTATGTGTGAGAAAATTGAGACCCTAATGCACAGCTGGGGAACTTGTAAACTGATTCATCAATTTTGTAGTGCAATTTGGACCTATGCCAAAGGACATTAAAGCAATACCTACTCTTTGACCCAGCAATACCATTACTAGATTTGCATCCCAAAGAAATAAAAAAGGAGAACCTAAATGTACAAAAATATTTAAAGTAGCTCTTTTACTAGACATAAAGAATTTAAAAGTGAGAAATACCCATCAATTAGAGAATAGCTGAGTAAGTTATAGTATATGAATGTAAAGTAATACTATTTTGCTGTAAGAAATGAAACACAGAAAGAGCTCAGAAATACCTGGAAAGACTTACACTAAAGGAGAGTAGGAACTTAAGCAGAACTAGGGGAATATTGTGACAGAAATACAGTAGGATGAACAATTGGGAATCACTTCTCAGCAATTACATTCTCAGCAATACAATGATTCAAAACAATCCCAAAATATTCATGTTAAAAAATACCACCTAGTTTCAGAAAAATAACTATTTGGGATCTGAATCCAGATCAAAGCAAATGGTTTTCATATTCTTTCTTAATTTTTCAAGTTTCCTTTCATAAAAGGATTAATATGGAACAAATGCTTTATATGATTGCACATATAATGTACGATATCAGTGGAGTGAGAGGAGAGGGAGAGCAGGAGAGAATCTGAGATTCAAAATTCTTTTTAAAATATTGGAAATTTTTTTACATGTAGTTGGGGAAATTTTTAATTTAATTTTAGAAAAAAATAAAATATTTTGTGCAGCTTAGTCTGTAATGCTTCACAGGTAGTCATTTTATGCAATTTTTTAAATATGTATTCTGGAGACTTCTGGGTTAAGATGGTGGCAGAGTAGAAGCAGCTTGCTTAACCTCTCCTAACCCACACATACAGGACCCCTCAAGAAGACATAAAAACAAATCCAGACAAACGAAGGGTCCCCACAATAGGGTGCAGCATTGAAGGTACGTGGGATCGGTCATTTCCAGGCTATAAGGAGGTGAAACAGCTCTCACTAAAACATGAGCTGGGCAACCCCCTATCCCCCACCCCACCTACAGTGCCAAAGACAGTGCACAAGAGCTAAGTGAGTTTGGAGCACACATTAAGTCCTTGGCAGCTACCTGGGGTCACCAGGGTCTGCTCCTGAGAACAGCAAGACTTAAGACCCCAAGAGGCTAAAGAATGCATGGACTTTGAACACAGACCCTGTGCACAGGCTCAGACAGGGATCCTGAGCTCAGTCACGGATGCAAGTGCGAATTCAGATCCTGAGAGCAGGCGCAGACGCAGAGCTTCAGTCAGAAGAACAAGCAAGGGGACCACCAGGAGGCTTGACCCTGAGAACAACTACACCTGTAACTCAGAAGCCTATAGAGTGCAGACAAACCCTGGGTGTGAGGATAAACCTGAAAGAGCATGCAGTTCACAATGTCAAGCCATGAACAGGAACCTCAAAAAGGAAAGATCAGCAAGAAGAAATCTGTAACACTCAACAACTTTTACACAAAGAATATCCAGACAACAAAGCAAACAGCAGAGGAGAACAAACAAATAATCATATCCAAACCTTCTCAAAATAATGAAAACTGGTCACAAGCTCTTGAAGAGTTCAAATCTGAGATGATGAGAAATATGGAAGAGATTTGGTGAGAGAAGTGGGAAATAGCACAAAAGAAAATTAACAGGTTAGAAGACAGAAACTCCCAATTGGAGAAAGATGCCCCCAAATCAAGCAAAATGGTAAGCAAATTAGAAACCAAAATCTAGCAAGAAAATAACAGTTTAAAAGGCAGAATTTCACAATTGGAAAGTGAAGCAAGTAAATTGAAGACCAGAAATGACGAGAATAAAAAGGAAAACCAGTCTCTAAAGCAGGGATCGGCAAGCTATGGCTCTCGAGCCATATCTGTCTCTTTTGAGGGCCAGATATGGCTCTTTCTGCAGGAGCCATGAAGTCAATTTTTTTTCAAGCTCTGTTACAGGAGCGTACACTCTTACAGGAGCATGCACTGTGAGCACTGTATGGCTCTCACAAAATTACATTATAAAAAATGTGGCGTTTATGGCTCTCATGGCCAAAAAGGTTGCTGACCCCTGATCTAAAGGCTAGAATTGAGCAATTAGAAGCTAATGATCTCTCAAGACAGCAAGAGCAAATAAAGCAAAGTCAAAAGACTGATAAAATAGAAGGAAACATGAAATATCTCAATGAGAAATTGACAGATCAAGAAAACAGGTCTAGAAAAGACAATTTGAGAATCATTGATTTCCTGAAAAAGCAGAAATTAATAGAAATTTGGACTCCATACTAAAAGAAATTATTCAGTAAAACTGCCCTGAAATTCTAAAACAAGAGGGCAATATGGACATTGAAGGGATCCATAGATCACCCTCTACACTAGACCCTGAAAAGACATCACCCAGGAATATAATAGCCAAATTCAAGAGCTTCCAATTAAAAGAAAAAAATTTGACAAGAAGCCAGGAAGAGACTATTCAGAAATCAATGAGCAGCAATCATGATCACACAGGATCTGGCAGCCTCTACACTAAAAGACTGCAAGTCTTGGAATATGATATTCAGAAAGGCAAGAGAACTGGGTCTTAAACCATGGATCACCTACCCATCAAAACTGACTATATACTTACAGGGGAAAGTTTGAGCATTGAACAAGATAGAAGATATCAAAGTATTTGTACAGAAAAGACCAGGACTAAATGGAAAGTTTGATATCCAACCACAAAAATCAAGAGAAACATGAAAAGATGAATAAGAAACAGAGGGGAAAGAAAGAAAACTCTTATTTTTTTAAATGTGACTCTTTAAGGGCTTCAATATGATCTAATTTTTTGTATTCCTATGTGGAGAAATGTTATGTGTAATTCTCTGTAGTAAACTCTATTCACTATTATAGTATTCACTATTATAGTAATTAGAAGAATTATTCATAGGGAGAGGTTGGAATACTAAATGGTCTAAGATGGTATGGTGGTAGTAAAGAGGGGGTGAATAGTAGACAACACCAAGAAAAACTTGAAGGAATGAGAATAATAGGATATTCTATTACACACAAAGAGGGCATAGGAAGGGGAAGGATGAATACTATTATGAGAAGGAAAGAAAGAGAGGATTAAGAGGTAATATTTAAACCTTACTCTCAGTGTAATTAAACCTGAGAGAGAAGCATAGCGATATCCATTGGGATATAAAACTCTATCTAACCCTACTGAGAAAGTCAGAAGGGATAAACCAAGGGGAGCAGGGTAGTGGGGAGGTCAAAAAAGGGAGGGGAGAAGAAGGAGGAGGGAATTCATTGGGCCTTAAAAATAAAAAGAGGAGAATAATAAGGGAGGGAGTAGAAAATGAAGTAAATCAAGGGAGGGAACAAGGGGTATTTGCTTAAAGCAAACCACTGTTTTAAAAGGAAATAGCATAAGAAGTGGTAGATCTAGGAGACAATACCAAAATGTTGGCGAAGAACCAACTGATAATTATAACTCTAAATGTGAATAAGATGGGGGGCAGCTGGGTAGCTCAGTGGAGTGAGAGTCAGGCCTAGAGACAGGAGGTCCTAGGTTCAAACCCGGCCTCAGCCACTTCCCAGCTGTGTGACCCTGGGCAAGTCACTTGACCCCCATTGCCCACCCTTACCAATCTTACATCTATAAGACAATACACCGAAGTACAAGGATTTAAAAAAAATCATATAAAAAAATAAATGTGAATAGGATGAACTCGCCCATAAAATGGAAGCAAAGAGCAGAATGGTTTAGAAACCAAAATCCTACCATATGTTGTCTACAAGAAACACATATGAGGTGGCTGGACATACAAAGGTTTAAGGTAAAGGGCTAGAGCAAAACCTTTTGAGCTTCAAATGAGAAAAAGAAGTCAGGAGTGGCAATCATGATTTCTGAAAAAGCCAAAGTAAAAATAGATATGATTAAAAAGGACAGGGAAGGTCATTACATCCTGATAAAAGGCAGTATAGACAATGAGGAAATAACAGTGCTCAATATGTACGTACCAAATGTCATAGCATCCAAATTCATAAAGGAGAAACTGGCAGAGCTCAAGAAGGAAATGGATAGAAAAAACATACCAGTGGAAGATCTAAATATTCCTCTTTCAGAGCTAGAAAAATCAAACCAAAAAATAAATAAGAAAGAGATAAGAGAGGTGAATTAAATCCTAGAAAAATTAGATTTAATAGATATGTGGAGAAAAATAAATAGGGACAAGAAGGAATATACCTTCTTTTCAGCTGCACGTGGTACATTCAAAAGATTGACCATGTAATAGGGCATAGAAACATTGCAAATAAATGCAAAAGAGCAGAAATAATAAATGTAACCTTCTCAGATCATAATGCAATAAAAATAATAATTAGTAAGGGCACCTGGACAGGAAAATCAAAAACTAATTGGAAATTAAATAATATGATTCTCCAAAACCAATTTGTCAAAGAAGAAATCATAGAAAGAATCAACAATTTCATTGAAGAAAATGACAATGATGAGACATCCTACCAAACTCTTTGGGATGAGGCCAAGGCAGTACTCAGGGGGAAATTTATATCCTTGAGTGCATATATTAACAAATTAGGGAGAGCAGAGATTAATGAATTGGGCATGCAACTCAAAAAATTAGAAAGTGAGCAAATTAAAAATCCCAAGATAAAAACTAAATTAGAAATACTAAAAATCAAGGGAGATATTAATAAAATCAAAACTAAAGGAACTATTGAATTAATAAATAAGACTAGAAGCTGGTATTTTCAGAAAATAGATAAAATAGACAACGTATTGATCAATCTAATAAGAAAAAGGAAAGAAGAAAACCAAATTGACAGTATCAAAGATTAAAAGGGAGACCTCACCTCTAATGAAGGGGAAATTAAGGCAATCATTAAAAACTACTTTGCCCAATTATATCGTAATAAATATAGCAATCTAGGAGATATGGATGAATATTTACAAAAATATAAATTGCCTAGATCAACAGCAGAAGAAATAGAATACCTAAATAATCCCATATAAGAAAAAGAAATTGAACAAGCCATCAAAGAGCTCCCTAACAAAACATCGCCAGAGCCTGATAGATTCACAAGTGAATTCTATCAGACATTCAAAGAGCAACTAATCCCAATACTATACAAATTATTTGATAAAATAAGCAAAGAAGGAGTCCTATCAAATTCCTTTTATGACACAAATATGGTACTGATTCCAAAGTCAGGTAGATCAAAAACAGAGAAATAAAACTACAGACCAATCTCCCTAATGAAAATAGATGCAAAAATCTTAAATAGAATACTAGCAAGGAGAGTCCAGCAAGTGATCAAGAGGATTCTCCATCACGATCAGGTGGGATTTATACCAGGAATGCAAGGATGGTTCAACATTAGGAAAGCCATCCACATAATTGACCATATCAACAGTTTAACAAACAAAAATCACATGATTATCTCAATAGATGCTGAAAAAGCCTTTGACAAAATACAGCATCCATTCCTATTGAAAACACTGAAAAGTATAGGAATAGAAGGACCTTTGTTAAAATAATAAACAGTATATACCTAAAATCATAAACAAGCATCATGTGCAATGGGGATAAATTAGAAGCCTTCCCAATTAGATCAGGCATGAAACCAGGATGCCCATTATCAACTCTATTATTTAACATAGTACTAGAAACACTAGCAGTAGCAATTAGAGAAGAAAAAGAAATTGAAGGTATCAAAATAGGCAATGAGGGGACTAAGCTATCACTCTTTGTAGATGATATGATGGTCTACTTAAAAAACCTTAGAGAATCCACTAAGAAACTTGTAGAAATAATTAACAACTTTAGCAAAGTTGCAAGATACAAAATAAATGCACATACATCATCAGCATTTCTATATATTTCCAACACAACACAGCAACAAGAAGTAGAAAGAGAAACACCATTTAAAATCACCCTAGAGAATATAAAATACTTAGGAATCTACCTACCAAAAAAAAACAAAACACAGGAATTATATAAACACAACTACAAAACACTTTCTAAAGAATTAAAACTAGATCTAAACAATTGGAAAAACATTGATTGCCTCATGGGTAGGAAGAGTTAACATAATAAAAATGACCATTCTACCCAAACTAATTTACCTATTTAGTGCCATACCTATCAACCTACCAAAAAACTTTTTTACAGAATTATAAAAAACTATAACAAAGTTTATTTGGAATAACAAAAGATCAAGAATATCAAGGGAAATAATGAAAAGAAATGTGAAGGAATGTGGCCTAGCAGTACCAGATATTAAACTATACTATAAAGCAGTGATCATCAAAATGGTATGGTACTACCTAAGAGACAGAAGGGAGGATCAGTGGAATAGACTTAGGGTAAGTGACATCAGCAAGACAGTTTATGATGAACCCAAAGAGCCCGACTTTGGGGACAAAAATCCACTGTTTGACAAAAACTGCTGGGAAATTTGGAAAACAATATGGAAGAGATTAGGCTTAGATCAACATCTCACACCCTACACCAAGGTAAATTCAGAAAGGGTAAATGACTTGAATATAAAGAGGGAAATTATAAATAAGTTAAGTGAACACAGAATAGTATACTTGTCAGATCTCTGGGAAAGAAAAGATTTTAAAACCAAGCAAGAGTTAGAGAAAATTACAAAATGTAAAATAAATGATTTTGATTATATCAAATTAAATAGCTTTTGTAGAAACAAAAACAATGCAGGCAAAATCAGAAGAGAATCAATAAATTGGGAAAAAATCTTTATAACAAAAAACTCTGACAGGTGTCTAATTACTCAAATATACAAGGAGTTAAATCAATTATATAAAAAATCAAGCCATTCCCCAATTGATAAATGGACAAGGGACATGAATAGGCAATTTTCAGATAAAGAAATCAAAATTATCAAAAAGCACATGAGAAAGTGTTCTAAATCTCTAATAATTAGAGAAATACAAATCAAAACAACTCTGAGGTATCACCTCACACCTAGCAGATTGGCTAAAATGAAAGAAGGGGAGAGTAATGAATGCTGGAGGGGATTTGGCCAAATTGGGGCATTGATGCATTGCTGGTGGAATTGTGAACTGATCCAACCATTCTGAATGGCAATTTGGAACTATGCTCAAAGGGCTATAAAAGAATGCCTGCCCTTTGATCCAGCCATACCATTGTTGGATTTGTACCCCAAAGAGATCATAGATAAACAGACTTGTACAAAAAATTTTATAGAGGTGTTTTTGTGGTGGCAAAAAACTGGAAAATGAGGGGATGCCCTCCAATTGGGGAATGGCTGAACAAATTGTGGTATATGCTGGTGATGGAATACTATTTTGCTTAAAGGAATAATAAACTGGAGGAATTCCATGTGAACTAGAAAGACCTCCAGGAATTGATGCAGAGTGAAAGGAGCAGAGCCAGAAGAACATTGTACACAAAGACCAATACACTGTGGTAAAATCGAATGTAATGGACTTCTGTACTAGCAGCAATGTAATGACCCAGCACAATTCTGAGGGATTTATGGGAAAAAACGCTACCCACATTCAGAGGAAGAACTTGCAGGAGTGGAAACACAGAAGAAAAGCAACCGTTTGAACACATGGTTTGAGGCGGACATGATTGGGGATGTAGACTTGAAACTACCACACCAATGATCCTATCAACAATTTGGAAATAGGTCTTGATCTATGACACATGTTAAAATCAGTGGAAATGTTCACCAGCTATGGTGGGGGGGAAGAAGCTTGGGGGGTGAAGGGGAAAGTAAGAGAATAAATCATGTAACCATCTTAACTTTTCTAAAAAATAAATATTAAAAAAATAAATATGTATTCTGGTATTTTTTCTATTTTTAGGAGTAAGGAATTGCATAGTAAAACCAAAATTGTATGATTCATGTCAGTGTAATACATCAGAGAAGGAAGGAGGAAAAGGTCTCTCTGAGGAGGGCATATATTTCTAGTTAAGATATATTACTCTCCTCCATTCATTCTATTATCCAGAGACAACAGGATTCTTGATGTTTCCAACTCAGTGCCTTTTGCATTCCACCATGTTTTGGAGTTTTCTCTCTCTACACATCATTCTACTTACACTGTTTTTTTTGTTGTTTTTTGAGACACATAAATCACAGAAGACCTCTCTTAGTTGTTTCATCCCTTTCTTATTTACTCTGTGCCTTCTCTCTGAGATTATTTTACCCATACACACTCACAGCTCTGATATGCATTTTTTTGCTTGTCTCTCCACTTAGACTATGAGTTCATTGAGGGAAAATACTGTTGAATTATGTTATTGTTTTTTGGGTGATTGAAAGAGGAAAAATAATCTAGGAGGCCTGCAATATTACATGCCTTTCTGTTATAAAACTGTCATAGTAGCAGCAGAAGTGCAGACTCTAAACAAAAGGGAGAAACAGTTACACATCTTAGAACCTTGTCATGAAAAACTATGTCAGAGTAAATTCAAATCATCAAAAAGTAAATAAATTGGAATTTGATAACTTTCAGTATAACTAATAACTATTTGCTATTTTTGAAGTGATGTTATTAGACTTTTGGATGAGGAAAAATGTTTTAATAACAAATGCTTTCCAATAGAGAGAAAATTTATACACAGCCATATCAAATAATTAGAAATTATTTCAATGCTAAAATAATTTTGTTGCTAAAATTAAAAGATTTAGAAATCCCTATTTTTATTTCTTTAAAACTAGATGGTTTTTAAATACAGTTTTAATAAATGGTTTAAAAATAATAAGTATTTATAGAGTTTCTTTAAGGTTTACAAAATATTTTATAATGGGGCAGAATCAAGATAGTGGCTTAGTAGCAGTGAAAGCTGGAAGCACTCTGACACTCCTTCCAAACCAATCTTTAAAAAGCACTTTCGAAATGACAGGAGTCAAAATGATAGGAGTCAAAAACCAACAGCAAGATGCAGAGAGGGTGCTCTTCCATGGAAAACAACTTAAAAAGTACACAAAGAGAGTCAATTTTTATGGGATAAGTGGGAATAGGAAGTAAAACTGCACACCTATGAGTGCTGGCTGAACACCCCCAACATACTGTGAGGTTCCAAGATTGGACATAGCCCAGCTTCATGATCCTTGGGACCCTGCCTACATGAAAAACAGAGGACCTCATACCCCTCATCCACCCACAGAAGTCTCAAACCTTGGAACCAACCTACAGTAATACCTGGAAGTCCTTAGCTCTTGACCCTTTTGAACTTGCCCTGTGGTAAAGACCTAGACCTAGGGTAAAATAGTTCAGAGTGCTGAGTCCTGCAAGCCATCAACAGAGAAGACAGAATCAGCAGCTTTCAGAACTCCCAGTCCACCGGCAAAAAAAATAGACTGGGAAAATGAGCAAAGTACAAAAGGAACATCTAACTATTTAAAATTTCTAAGGAGACAAAAAGCAATGCACAGAGTGAACAGGAGACATTGAAATGTAAGCAGCCACATGCAAAACTTCAGAGAGAACTGTGAATTGGTCTTAGGCATGAGAAGTAGTCAAAAAAGGAATTCAAAAATCAAATAAGAGAGGTGGAAGAAAAATGGGGAAGAAATGAAAATAATTAAAAAATAAAATAACAGCTTAAAAAGCAAAATAGGCCAACTGGAAAAAGATGCACAAAATCCCAATGAAAAGAAGAAATTTTTTTAAAAACTGAATTTACATACTGGAAAAAGAAGCAAAACAATTGAATGAAGTAAAGAGTTCCATAAAAAAATAAGAATAGAATAGACCAATTGGAAGAGGATCAAAAGGTCATGAAAGAAATTCATTATTTAAAAATTAGAATTTGGCAAATAGAAACTAATTGCTTTACAAGACATCAAGACACAATAAAAGAAAATCAAAAGAATGAAAAAAAAGAAATAGCTCATTGGAAAAACAACTAACCTGGAAGAGAGATCCAGGAGAGACAATTTAAGAATTATTATACTACCTGAAAGTCATGATTTTAAAAAATCCTGCACATAATTTTACATGAAAATATGAAAGAAAATAGCCCTGATATTCTTGAACAAGAGGGTAAAATAGAAATTTAAAGAATCTACAGATCACCTCTAGTAATAAATCCCCAAAAGACAATTCCTAGAAATGTTATAGCTCCTAGTCTAAGGAGGAAAATACTACAAGTAACCAGGAAAAAATATTATGGAGCACCAATAAGGATTACACAGGATCTGTAAGCTTCCACAATGAAGGATCAGAAGACTTGCAGCATGGTGCTCCAGAAGGCAAGGGAACTGGGTTTTCAGCCAAAAATCGCCTACACATCAATAATGACTTTATTCTTTCAGGAGAAAATATGGTCATTTAATAAAATAGAAGATTTCCTAGCATTCATGAAGAAAAGATCAGACTTAAACAGAAAATTTGATGTCAAAATATACAATTCAAGAGAAGCATAAAAAGGTAAATAAGAGAAAAAAACTAAGGACATCAAAAAGGGCAACTTGTTCATGTTTCTTTACGAAAAGATGATATTTATAGCTCTTATACCTTTTTTATCATTATCATAGTGATAGAAATATAAATAGACAGAGGTTGTGGTAGTAAGCTGTTTATTATGGTATGGGGAAAAATCAAGGGGTAGAAAAAGAGGATTGAACTAAGAGAAAAGAGAAGAGAGAAGTAAAATGGGGAAAATTTATTATGTAAAGAGGTGACATGTGGGAAACTATTACAATGGAGGGGATGATGAGGGTGGTAATAGGGAATACATAAGGCTTACTCTTATTAGAACTGACTCAGAGAGGGAAGAACTGTCAGAATCACTGGGGTATAGAATATTATCTTATCCAATAGGTGTGATGGCAAATTTATGGCATGTTTCCAAAGATGTCATGTAGAGACCTCTCTGTGGACACACACACATAGGCTCCTCACTTGGTTGGCCAGGAGCCTGGCCCTGCACCTGAATATAGGGGGTAGGGCACTTGAGCCTCTCTCCAGGCATAACTTGGCCCTGGATTGACCAGCTGGAAGCTTAGCCCAGCCTCTGAACATGGTGTATGGGGCTGTACCATCCTGTCAGTAGAGCATGGCCAGCCCAGGGCAGGTAGTATGACCCCAACCCCCGAATGCAAGGAGACACTGGGGCCTCTCTGTGGAGCTCAATCCTAGCTCCACCTCTGAACATGGGAGGGCAGGGATGTATGGGGCTGCACCATCCTGTCAACAGAACATGGCCAGCGCAGGGCAGGTACCCTGGTCCTGCCCCCCGAATTCAGGAGGGCACTCGGGCCTCCCTGTTGAGGTCACTCCTAACTGCCAGCCTGCATCCAGGCCTCTATCCTCCTGGCCCTGTCTGGTCTAGCCCCACTCTTAAATACAGGGCTGGGTGGGGGAAGCAGTTGGAGGTGGGACATAGCACAAAATAAGGGCCAGGGCATGGGCTCTCAGTCTGGCAGGTAAGTGGGGCATGGCACAGGTTCCCTAAAAAGTTAAAACAGATTTGCCATCACTGCTCTATAGAGAAATAGAAGGGGCATAAGAAAGGACATTGTGGGAAGTGAAGTAATATAATGGAGGGAGGAGTATGGGATGATAAAAACTCTATAGAAAAGTAGGAGGAAAAAAAGAAGGTTTGTGGTAGGGAGTGGAGCAATATAAAGGAGTGGGAATGGGGACTGATTAAAAGTTAAATGCTAGTGTGGAGGGCAAAGTGAAAGGAGAAAGGACAACCATGTATCCTGCGGGGATTCTGGTGTTGATCAACACCAACCTTAAAGGAGATTGTATAATTATCCTAAAGTCCAAAGTTTAAGATGTTTTAAATCAATTTTAAGAAAAGAAAATCATCAACACCCCAAATCAGGAAAGTGGATCTTTTGGAGAAGGTACGATAATGATTCCTACAGAAACCATACACTACATCCAAAAATCCAGAGTCAACTTTGGGATATAATAAACTGAACTGAAAGGGGCTGAACCTATTTTTCTGAATGTAAACTATTGTGCCCTAATTGACTTTTTGTCAATGTGTCTATCAGTTTTTTTGTTTTGTTTTGTTTTATATCTCCTTTTTCTTTTCTTTCTATCTTATTCCCCAAATTATTATAATTCCCTCTATGTAAAGTGCAATGTTTTATATACCTCTAGTAAGAGGATCTGTAGATATATAGGCTATATATGTAGGATGATTTACTGGGGAGACCTGACATGTTAATCTCCTAAAAAACTCCTCCTCAGTGAGGATATTTATCATGCTGGCCTCCCAAAGAATCAAAGGAGAGATTGTGCAAAAGAAAATTTCCCCTCCATTCTCTTCACTACATGTCCCTGGCATGAGTTTCAGGGCATGAGCCTGAAAGTGAGGACTGTACCAGAGGTCATTGGATAAATTTAGTCATGAGTGTACAACAACAGGCAAAAAAATGGAGCAATGGAATCAAGAATATTGCAAGACCAGGAGGGCAGGATGATCTTCCTTGGACTGCCATGCTGCATAGACAAAATGGAAAGCCATGGTTGGTCCTTGAGATATGATGTGGGATAGTTTGTGGGCAGAGAAAGGTTTATATAAAAAGGTTCAAGACAAGGAAGTAAGCTCACTATCTCTAGGGATGAGGCAAGAAGAAGGCTGAGGGAGCTCACATTCAGAGGACCCATGTAGGGACTTAGATTAGGCTTATCTCTTATATTTCTACCTATTTTTCATCATTTATCTAAGTGATTCTAATAAACTTTATAAAAGTCTGAGGAGATTCTGAAAAGATAGCGGCTTAGACAGAGCAAAACTTTAGACCTCTATACCCTTCCACACTGAGATAATAAACAAAACACTTCAAGGGAAAAGAAAACCAAATCTAACAACAGGACAGAACTGGGGGATCCTACTGATGGACAGCTCAAGAGGTACACCAAAAAAAAGGCCTGAATTCTTGAACTGTTGGGTTTGGGGGAAGGAAAAAAGGGAATCCCAGGACCCCTCCCCAATGTGCTGTGCTGGGTCTCCAGCAGCTCCTGGAATCTCTAGGCGGGCAAACACATTAGTCCAGAGAGAGGGCCTTGCTGTCTCCAGGCTCAAGGCATTGAATACCGAAATGGGGATACAGATAGAGGAGAAATGCAGAGAGGCAATTTAGGCACAGTGAAAATGCTCCATCTTCCCTCCACTCACACTTCTCTGGAGGTTTTAGCCTTAGGGCACATCAAGCTCTACAGATCATCCCTGCCCTGGCTTAATCCCATCAATAAACCAGATAAGAAGTCTTAAGAGGGCAGGGAAATTCCAACACCCCTCCCAAATAGACTCCAAAGAAAGTAGCTACAAACTTCTATTGTCTACTAGAGAAGATCTTACATCAAAGCTCATTAAAACCATCTGCTTTTATATGATAAGGTATAAATATGAAAAATGATAAAGGCTGGTATAATAATATAAATTAGTAATTTAATTAAAGCCATGTTTATAGATAAAGTTATCAGACCATGCGCTTGTAAGCATTCAAAATTGCCGCCTCCATTACTGTCTCCAGTCTGCTAGCCAAGAGCCTACTGGCAAAGAGACCACTCCCTCCTAACCCAGGAGATTTAAGCTCTTCCCTGGGTCAAGACGTAGGCCTTCCCAAGCCCAAAAACCGGGAAATGGAAACCAGTTGGACCATGTTGGATCACGGGAAATGTAGTTTTGATACATTTCCCATGTCCATAGAAATATATACACTTTTAGATGGCATTTTCCAAATTTCACTTTTACAATTCCCCGTGAGGTCCGGCAAAAATAAAAGGTTAGTCCTTTTTTCTTCGCTGGACCTGTAAAAATAAACAACTTCTAAAATTTTCAGGAATTTGAGGATAAAAGAAATAGATGAACAAATGGTTAAAATTAGCCGCATTGACAAAAAACCAATTTGGGGTCAGTCCCCTTTGGTATAACAGTGTACAATTAAAACAATACATACTCAATTTCAACTCCCCATAGTTCAATCAACTGCACCCCAAAGTTTAAAGTTTGGTCTTCATGGTACAGTGAAGGCTTTTCAGACATCTTCATGTGTCCTCACCAAACAAGTTCGTCGTCTGGATTCTGGGGAGATGGCAAGATCCTTATCCTGAAATTATTCTCAAAAGAATTTAAACTTTACATTATAGATTACAAAACATACATTTTCTTCTAAGATTTATATATCCCTCTCCCTGATGATATTAGGAGCTGAAGCTGAATGACTATGGAAATCCTTAAGTGTCACACTCTGGTTGTGGTGGTGAAACACTAAGGACCCCTTAGGTATATTTAAGATGAAACTACTATACCGAATTTCAATATAACAGTGTCCCAGAAATAAGTAAATTAATGAATAAATTGTGGTCCAAATTTCGTAGTTCTTCAATCTACTTATTCCTGGCTAAAATTATGGATAAACACTAAATGACTGTGACTTAACTTTAGTTTGAATGATCTCTCTTCCTTCAGATACCCAAGGATATGTTTGATAATCCTTATAGTAAAAATGACATTCACCTAAGTAAGTCAAAATTTAATGAAAACAGGCTTAAGGAAAGGGAAACAGGAACTGAAGGAAAGAGGTATAAAGGGAATCCTTAGCTAAAGCTACAGATAATCAGGTGATATCAAATTGAAGGTAATCAGGGTTTAATATTAACAGTTGAAGAGGTTTACCTTTCTCAGTTGCAACCTGGCCAAGCCAGGTTGCTATAACCTGAACCAGGTTGCTTGATGGTATTGATGTTGCTTCTTCTTAGATGACTAATTAATTAGGATGTATAATATAGATTCACACAGGATTGGAAACTAAGGTATTGTTCAGTATTGGCTGCTGATAACCTAAATTGATCTTTGGCCTATCAAACTAACCAAAACCTCCTACCAAAGCCCTTCTCCAAATTGAGAGAGCTCCTTCAGTCCAAATTCTGCTTTTTATACTCCCCTCCATAACTGTCTTTCCCTTCCTGGCTCATGCCAATCTCCTGTTCATTCCAAGTTCCAAACCGCTAAATGTCAATCATTCTGCTCAACATTTAGCATAGCAGAAATGATATTACACTGCTTACCCTAATCTACCAGAAGAGCAGAGAAGGTACAGGAGGGAAAGAAGGAAAAAAATAAGAATAAACAACAGAAAAAAAGAAATGACAATTGACAGCTTCTTTCCATGAAGTGAACAAAGAGCAAATGAAATAGAAGTTCAAGGAACTCCAAGCAAAACCAAAGAAACTCCAGCAAATTGGACACAGGCTTTGGAAGATCTCAAAATTCAATTAATTCAAGGACTTAAAATTCAATTAATTCAGGAACTCAAAAAACAATCAAGAGAGGCTGAAGATAATTGGGAAAAAAAGGAAATACATGAACTAAAACAAGAAAATAATGTCTTGAAAGCCAAAATTGACCATCTTGAAAACAAAGCAAAGAAGGTAAAAGAAGACCTACAAAGAAAATCATATCAGAAGGAGAAGGATGACCAAAAATACAGGGATGAAATTCAGTCTTTAAAAATTAGAATCCAACAACTGGAAGCAAATGACTTCACAAGGCAGCAAGAATCTATAAAACAAAATCAAAAGAATGAAAAAATTGAGGAAAATATGAAACACCTCATTTACAAAATCACAGACCTTGAAAACAGATCAAAGAGAGACAATTTAAGAATTATTGGGCTACCAGAAGATAATGACAAAAGAAAAGCCTGGCCATTATTCTATAGAAAATTATCCAAGAAAACTTCCTTGACATTTTCTAACAAGAGGGAATAGTGGAAATTGAAAGAATCCACAGTTCACCTCCTACATTTAATCCACAACTGAAACCTCCCAGAATATTATAGCCAAATTCAAAAATTACAAGACCAAAGAAAAAATATTACAAACTGCTAAGAAGAAATAATTCAGATACCAGGGAACCACAGTTAGGATAACACAGATCTGGCTGCATCTACACTGAAGGACCAAAAGGTATATAATATAATATTCCAGAAAGTAAGGGAACTGGGTCTATATCCAAGAATCAACTATCCAGCAAAACTTACTATATTTTGCAGGGGAAAGCGTCATTTAATAAAATTGAAGACTTCCAAGCATTCATAAAGAAAAAAACAGACTTAAACAGAGAATTTGCTGCCCTAACACAGAAGTGAAGAGAATCATCAAAAGATAATTCAGAGTGGGGAGAGAGAGACAGAGAGAGACAGAGATGTGGTCACCAAGGAATTGAATAAATGTCAATTCCTAAAATGATTTGGGTAATTTATTTATAAAATATAAGACAGAGAGTAGAAGTAGAGAGATGAGAAATGGGTAGAGTAAGAGATCTAACTTAAAGAACTAGACTATGTGCTCAATCCTTGGCTTTACTCCAGCATGGTTCCAGAGGTCCCAGCCAGAGAGCCTAAAAGTCAATTAACCAGGGATTTATCCAGGAGGGTTTCTCATAATTAAGGGAGCATCTGGGAGACTAGAATCTCCAGAGAGGCTAAGGTAGTCAGCCTTCTTCACTCACCAGGTGTAGTTCTTAGGGAAAGATTTAAAAACAGTCTCACCAAGTTCAAGGTCCTAGCCAGAGGTCTTTCAGGTCCAGTTCCAGGCCAAAGAAAGTCAAACTGACTGAACTGAACTCTGACTGACTGCCAGGAAGTTATCACTCCCTTTCAAAGGGGATTCTTTTGCTTCACTTCCTATCCCTTCCTCTTAGTTTACATGTCCGAACACAAAAGATGCTTTTCTTGGGAATCCCCAAGAGGCAGGCAGTAAATTTTAATTCATCACTCACTATAGCACACGTGGACCTCCCAGCTTGGGAATTAAGTGGGGATGTTCTCACCTTTGGTGATTAGATTAAGAATGAGCAGAGAAGATTTAATTTATTTATCACAATCCTCCCTGTGATCATTTGGGAGACTCATCGTCTAACTACAATAGTTAGAAATAAGAGGTAAGTAGAAGAGATAGAAAGAGAGAGAGAAAAAAACAGATGTCTTGCTAGGCTCATTGACAAAAAGCCTGTTATGGGGCAATTCCCTTTGGCATTCAAGTTACAATCAAAATAATTGTTCAGTCCCCTTAAGTTCAAATCAGCTGCATACCAAAGTTCATTCTAGATTCTGTGTAGGTTTCTGCAGGCATCTTTTCTGGATCGTATTGTTTCAGTGTAGGTTTCTGCAAGTAGCTTTCTCCAAATAGGTCTTTTTCTGGATTCAAGGAGTTAGCAGGTTTCTTTTTCTGAAAAATTTTCTTGAACAAAATTTTAAAACTTGAATTTTTATGAAAATGCAATCCCCCCTGAAGAGGGTGTTGACAAACACCAAGATCAGCTTTGAGTTATGGGGTGTATGAGTCAATGATCAAAAGAAAAAACAAAAACTTAAAAGGAAAAAAGAAATAGAAAAAATTAAACTTTGGGAGAAATAAAAAATTCAAAATCAGGATTGAAATATCAAAAATTTATGTATATAAAATTTCTAAGTAAACAAGAATAAATTCATAAAAGGCCCTTGTATTAGGGTCCAATTTAATAAATTTTTAACAGGTCCTTGTATTAGGGTCAAATTAAAGTAATTTTTGTCCCATAAATCTATAGGACAAAATCCAGTAATATTGCCCTTACCTATTGGCAACCAGGACTACAGGAAATTGTCATAGCATAAGAGAGAAAAAAGGACTAGATTTATTTTATGTGTAAAAGGGAAGTATAATTCCCTGGTCTGATTTACCTTCATTCTCAGGTATAGGGGTGCTAGAACAGGCAATTTTTAGGTACCTAATAGAAAGTATTTTACAAAGAGTATGGTTCAAGGAGTCCTGCATTTTAACATATGTCAAGGGCTGCAACCTCGAGTCTCACACTAGGTTCAAGACCTTTCATATTGGTGTAGAAGTTCATCAGTCCTACCTGGATTGATTTGGTCTTTTGACCTCTGTGCTCTTAGGCACTTTACAGATTCTCATCAATTCCATAAGGATTGGTTGGTCTTCTTGACCTTGTGCTTCTTGGCACTGTAAAATGACTCTTGTGTTCCCTTTTCCTGGAATCAGGCAGAAACGTTAATCACAGTCCCACAACATTTATCAATAAATGGCAGGTTTCCATAGTCTAAAGCTTTTTGGTATGAATTAATATTAGAACAAACATATACATATTTATATCACTGCAGAATCAAAAAAGGTTAATATTGATTATATATACTTTAAGCATAAACACACACACACACACACTCATTTTATGTTATAGCACTATACTTTAGGAATGAATGAATGCAATGTAGTATCCATCAACAATGATGCTTACCCGTTAGAAAAACATTCCTAGTTTTGTCTAAAAAGAAGGGTACAAGGCTATAGACAATATTAGCTCTCTTTTTGTTTTGAACTTTAGACTAATGTTGACTTATAAAAACTTGATTTTTAAAATTATTTTCAGGAATTTCTTTTGAATTTAATGAAGTATTGCTAGTTAGAGCCAGTTTAACATGGTGAGAGAGATATCAGACTGATTGAGAAGTATACCAGCTGATTCCAAATAAGCCCTGAACCCTTTTAAAGAAAAATAAAGCATATTTTTACATGTGAGAAAAAAAAACAGGAACAATATTAATGAGTGATCTAGGCCAACTAGAGAATGAAGAAAAACAATTTAAAAATTAATTTTAAAGCCCACCAATTCTTTTTAAAAATAATTATTATTATCTTCCATAAATTACATGAAGAACAAATAATTTTGGGCACTCAAATTGAAGGTAGGCAAAAACAATTCTGTTTGGAAAGAAATAAAATTAACTGTTCTGATAGTATAAGCATATAATGATTTCTCTCCTAATAGACACAATTTTTAAAACTGCATACTGATTTTCTTCATAATGTGGTTCACAATTTTACTTGGAGGCTTCATTGTTTCCTCATGTATTTGCAAAATGAAAATTGATCACTGTCCTTTATCAGGTGTTAATAACATTTTCTAATCATGACAGCAACACCTTTATCCTTGTAGTGAGTGACTGGTTTCTGTAAAGAACAAAAACTCACCATTGTTAGTTGCCTGATATATAACTGAATGTTGTAACTATTCTCTTTTTCATTGCCAATTTCTGCCATATTAAATTCATACCACAGTAGGAAGTGATTACAGTGACAGTTGTAATGGGGATTGGTGAACTATTTTCTGAGAGCAAACTGTTCAGTCATGTATAGTGAATTAGGCTTTCAAATGCCTAAATAGCCTTTAGAATTTAAGAGATAATTTACTAATCAATGCCAGAGATAACTGTATTCCTTTCCATCTCCTAAAATATATGGTCAGAGTTAAGCTATTTTTTTAAATGAAGCAGTCAGGTAAAATCCATAACACTAGAATAGATCTGAAGCAAGTCTCACTGGCTTGATTCCCCTTCTTATCCATGTAAAAGAATATCCAGGGGGCAGCTGGGTAGCTCAGTGGAGTGAGAGTCAGGCCTAGAGACAGGAGGTCCTAGGTTCAAACCCGGCCTCAGCCACTTCCCAGCTGTGTGACCCTGGGCAAGTCACTTGACCCCCATTGCCCACCCTTACCACTCTTCCACCTATGAGACAATACACCGAAAGTACAAGGGTTAAAAAAAAAAAGAATATCCAAATGGAATGTTATAAATGTAGTATTCTAGTGATCCACAGCTGGTGAAATTGTGAATTAGTTGCAAGTTGCTCTATAGATTAAGAAGGAAATAACAGCCAACCCACTAACGTAATGCCCTTTCATCCATAGACTTGTCATAACTGGGTAGAGAAATAGTACTAAAAATCTTCTTTAGAACTGTTTTATGTTTAGAATTTGAAGGATCAATAAAGGATTGTCCCTGCCCTCAAAGAGGGTACCATCAAGCTTAGGCAAATGGACTACCATATTTGAAATAAGTAGGAATTAATGTAAGGTGGTTTATCATCATATTCTAAACCCTATAGAACAAATTCTATGTGCTTTGGTAGAATAAGTGAGCCAAGGATTCTAATTCTCAATGGCAGATAAAGAAGTCATTAGAAGAATAAATGGGAAGGCAGGATTATGAATGCAGATTAGACTTCTCAATGAGTGAATGTAAGAATTTTAGTGTTTTGAGACTAACCTTAAAACCCACAGAATTACTTAGAAATGGGTAATTATCTTACTAAGTCATCAAAGATTCACAAACTCAATTTAGAAAAGCTTTATCTGAGAAAGGGGAAAGTTGGAAAAATGAAACTGAGCTTCAAATTGAGATGAAATAAATGGCACCAAAAAAGATATCTAAGGTGTGATCAAAGGGGGAATTGACTTATGTGTGGTTTTTAAGTGTGCAAGAGTTGCATATTGACATCCGAGCACTAAGATGGTGCCCTCCAGAACTGATCACAGTGTTTGGCCTATGGCAGGCACTTAATAAATATTTATTTTTTATTGGAAAGAAAATTTACAAGAGAAATAAGCATATTGCATATTACTTATTTTTAAAATTGTTTCCAAATTCCATTTCATTTATGTCTTCTTTCATGAACTGAAATTTCTCTTTGTAACAAATAAAAAAATTCTTCACTTATAGGGGTATTTACGAAATGGCTGGTGTTTATGCCTCCAGGAGTCAAATTCTCTACTGTTGGTTTGAACTTCCAGCCCCTTGCTTTCTAAACCTTCTCTCTCTTATGTTCCACTACCTGATGATTTGAACTAAGAGATATCTGATAACAAAATGGGTCAATCCCAGATGTTTATGAAAATTAATATTAAATCTCACAAATGTTATTCTTTAATAGATTTTTTTAAAAAAAATTAAGTGACAGTAAGGCTAAGGCCACCCACTTATTTTTTCTACATTGATTTATTATTTTCAGAGCTTTTGCTACCAGAGGAAGTACCTATGACAAAAATAATACAATTGTACATATTCCACTTTGTCCATTTACCAGTAATTATTTTTATCTAAAGAACTGAGCTGCAGATATGGTAGACAATAGCAGCTGCTGTCATTGTCACATTGCTGATATTGATGGGAGGGAGAGTCATTTTCCCCTCTCCTCAACTTCTTAAATTCTTGTTACAGACATTATATCAAAATAGCTACTTTACTGTCCAAGGGCTGATATTGAGTTAGGTTCATCTCTTCCCAAAGTGTAAAGAACTACAAATCCCAGAACATTTTGTGATCAATCAATTACTTGGCATTAGCTGTTACATATATTCTGCATCTACAGTGAGGAAAGAGGTATGTTTACTTTTCTAGTTTTTATGACCAAGATAGGTCATTGCAATTAATTTGAGTAGGTATTAAAATAGGGAAATAAGAAGAAGGTAAGTTTGCAAGTGATACAGGTTGTAAATAAAGTGACTCGTGGAGCTTACAGATGGAACACAAGGAAAGAGTTCCAAAAGCAACACAGGAAAGAATAAAAGGAAAACTTGAAGCCTGAAGGAGGGAGCCGAGTTCCTTTATCTTTGGAACTTGGAGAGAGTACTTCCTGTGAGGAGATATCTGACTTTTCCTGGGAGAAGCTGTTTGATCTGACAGTTGAGACTCTCTGATCAGCTTTCCAGAATCCTTTCAGATAGATATTTCATCTAGATTAACATCTGCTTCTACCTCTTTTGTTCCTGATCTGTATATTGACATTTATCAGTGTTCCTGTGAGCAGAGCCAACAGGAAGAGAGACTGTGCCTATTTGTGTTCCAGGAAGCCTACAAGCTCTTGGCTATTAGGTCTTGGTGATTCTATCATAGTGTCACCATCCTAACCAAAAAATCTGAACTATATTTCCACTTATCCAGACTGTTTTGGGAGTGGCCATTGTCAGGAAAACTAGATAGGAATGTTGGGAAACAACAGTCAGTGTAGTTTGTCAGTTAGCCTCAAGAAACAGAAGCCAGATACTTGTGAATCTCTTATTTCTGGTGGGAGGAGTAATAGTATCATAGTGTTAGGGAAATTCCCTTGGCCTTCCTTCCTAATCCCTTTCCTTGCTTAAATTTATCATATTAAACCTTTTGTTATATAATTTATAACAGTCATATTGCATTGTTCATAGTTTCAGGTCTGAGGCCAATAGGCCTGACCAGACAGAGACACTTGAATTTCAATTTACCATCTCAAAAAGTGTTACAATTTATTTTTTTTCACAGGGAAGCATTTTTAGTGGCCGTCAATTCTATTAGCATAATCATTGTGTATGTTGTATTCTTGATTCTTCTCCCTTCAATATACTAGATTATATATGTATTCCCACAATTTTAAAAAATCTATATTTTTATTGTTTTGTTTTGATTTGTTTCTACAGGATAGGAATTGGACTAGTATGGTATTAATACAAGGAATTTTTAGGTGAGGAAATTCCCTCCACAAGTGTGGATTGGTACCTTAATTATAGACTTACCTAGAGTACTGAGGGATTAAGTGACTCATCCAGAATTAAACAGTTGTATATGTAAGAGCCAACACTTCCACCCATATCTGCCTGGCTCTTAGATTGGTTTTCTATCCACTGTCCTATACTTCCTCTCACTTTGTGGTGTGTTTGGAAGAAAGAGAGAGAAATGAACAAGAAAGGTAAGCAAAGAAAGAATTTGCAAGAGGAGAGCTAGCCACAAGCCAGAAACCAAATGATTCTGGATTCTGGAATTCAGAGTGTACATGAAGGGGACACCAACTGCCCAGTGCAGGGAGAGCTCTTGGAGCTCTCTGGAGCTGAAGAGAGTTCATATACCTTACCTCTGTTTGTTCCTGCTTGAAAAAAACCTACTTTGAAATAAACTCAAAGTGTTCCTATCTGCTGAGAAGATTACCCCAAGTAAAATCTGTGACTAGCAAGCCTGAACTAATCTCATACAGTGTTGGTGAAGGACTAAGCCCAACTCTGACCTGGCCCAGGTAGGTTGAACTCTACCATCATGAGTTCATTCCTGACTATATTTGGATACCTGTTTTCATCCTATAAACCAACTGGGTAGGATTAAGTAGTGAGGTTTGGGGAGTCTAGACAGTGAGACCAGTGCTTAGGGAATGTCAAGAAACAGAGGGAACTCCTGTGAGGGAATTGTAGAAAGGCAGAGTCTAGTGAGAATCCCTCAGAGCTAGGGAACTCCTATTCCTTAATCCTCCCTTCATACTTTTTTGTTGTTCCAGGATAAATCCCTGTGTCCTGTTTTTATCAACTTGTCTTGGAGACTTAAAGTGTATTGGTCCCAGTGAAGGAGGCTCTCAGTATAAACCTCAGTATCTCAACATCAATAACACCATCATTATTAAATTATTTCATGTGCAATAATATTCAATTATTTTCACATACCACAATTTGTCCAGTGATATTTCACTTGATAAACACTGGTTTTGGCTAAAGTTTTTTGATTTTTAATTTTGTTACCATAAAAGTATTGCAATTATTATGTATGAGATTTTTCTCTGTAATATGCATAATCTTAAATGGGGAGAACTGCCTCACAGAATGTCATAGTACCTCCAAGAATTCCAGGAGAGAGGGCAGTTGGGGCAGTTAAGAATGTGGGTATAAAAAGCAGGACACCCAGCTTGGCAAACTCACTCTTTGGGGAAGAGAGCGACCTGGGTGGCTGTAAGGGGGTAGGAATTATTTCTTCTCAGTAACTTAGCTTATCTCTAACCCAGTGTGTAGGATGTTTCTTTGCTGAATACTCCTTACTGACTCTAATTAGACTTGTTTCCCAAAGACTGTGAGCACTGTGACAAACTTTATAAGCAGTGTCTCAGACAATCCCTCAAAAATTACAGATCTACAATCAAGACCATCATTACCATCTTGGACTTGCTAATTTTAGATTTTAAGAGAAAGTTTAGATCGTGAGGGAGTTAGGGAGAAATGGGTTTATTCAGAGGCATTTCCCTCTGGGGAGGATTGCTATTGTGACAGCATTTTAAAGATATTAGATAGTTTTTACCTCACCCTCAATCCTAGCACTTTCCCTCCTCTGTTTCCCTGAACTAATAAATCCCTTCTCTTATTAAGAGTATGATATGTGAAGTGTTGTATTTTCAGGCTATATAAGCCTAATGCATACATTACCTAAGTCAAATCTCCATCCTGACAGATCCTGAGAACAGTTGTGATCCAGTGATCAGGAAAGTTGCTTGAAGATATCCTGAGCACTTTACCTATCTTGGGCTTAGGGAATAAGCCTCCAACTATGGAAGTTGCCAATTTCTGTGAGATTATTCCCTTTTTGCCAGCCAATTTAGCCCTGTAATACCTAAGTCAGATTGCCTCCATTTCTAGACAGAAAGGGATTCTGCTAATAACAATTACCAGAAGCTGCAACTACCAAAAGAAGGGGGAGGAGAAAGAATTCCATCTTCTCAGTCCCCTCCCCCTTGGTAGGGTTTGCAGCCTGGGGCTTGGATCCTGTTGAGATACCATTGCTAACTGGATCCATTTTTACATATCATTTTTATTTGTCCCCTGGGTCCCAGAAGTGGGATGGATAGGTGAGAGTATGAACCATTTAGTGATATTCTTGATTAGTTCCTATTTCCAAGAATATTTAAACCAATTCACAACTTCATCAGTAGTGCAATTTTTCATTGCAAAGATAAAATAGTCTCTTTTTGTGTAATAAAATCATGCTCTATCCCCAAAAGAAGTGAAGGACTATTTCTACCTTCAAGGAGATCACAGATATAAATATGAGGGGGATAGTAAGCAAACAAATATGTACAAATAAACAATATACTGGAAAATAGAAAATAAATTGAAGAAGATGGGAGTTTAGTTGGTACTTGAAGTGATATGTTTAAGTTAATTGGTGGATATGAAGGGGAAGAACATTCAAGGCTTGGAGTACAGGCAGTCAAAATGTTTAGATCAGAGAGATGGTCTATATTATTCAAGGACCAGAAAGGGACAGTGTCACTTGATCAAAGAGTATATTGTAGGGAATGAATTAGTAGAAAAATGTGTGGAATGGCCAACGTTATGGAAGGTTTTTTTGACTCCAAACAGATGATTTTGTATTTGATCCTAGAGAAAATAGATAGTAAGCCACTGGAGTTTTTAGGGAAGGGGTCAGGGTGACACAATAAGACTTGTGCTTTAAGGAAAAGATTTTTGTGCCTAAATGAATGAAAAATTGGTAAGGGGAGAGATTTGAGGCAAGCAGATCCATTACTAGGATATTGGAATAATCAAGATGCTAAGTGATAGGGAACTTCTCTGAAGTGGTAGCCTATGAGAGGAAAGAAAGTATTATAATAAAGAAATGCTGCAAAGGAGAAAGTGATAGGCCTTGGCAACAGATTGGGTGAAAGATATTGAAGGATTGAGAATGACACCTAGATTTTAAGCCTAAAGGATGGGTTAGATGGTATAAAATGGAGTTAGGCTACAAAAGGCATAGAAATTGCTTGAGTTCTCTCAGCCCAGTGGTCTTTCTATAAAATGAAAAGGGACAATCTTCATTCTTTAAATATAAGAGATATCTCTGGCTTCTTTACACAACCATAAGCAAAGAAAAAGGGAGCAAAGTCTATATTTTCCTCCTACCGTTTTGTACTTTAAATGAGATTTTGTTTATTGCCGATAGGATCAGAATTAAATGCCTCAAAAAACATGAACTCACAAAATTTATTGAATTTTCTCAGCTAATTCATTAATAGATATCCTAAAGCTCACTCAACTCTAATTATATGGTGTCTAAAAAGTCTGCTGCCACTGGCTATCATTTGTTTACTTATACAGAAAGAAAGCAAAGATTTATGAGCACACAAAATACACACACACACACACACACACACACACACACACAAATCTAACTTCTAATATCAGTAAGGAAGCACAATAATACCAAAATGATGATATTATAAAAATTACAGCCAAGTTGTTAAAACATATTCTAAGTTTGACCATTCTCAGCTTTTAAAATTTGCTTGAGTGAATCTGATATAGATTTCTCCACCTCCAGGATGAAAGTTAAGGGCTTTTCATGATCAGCTTGGGAGATTGGATCAGTTCTGCTTCCAAATGTAAGTGTGTCCTTCCTCCATAGGTAACCTTGTAGGCTCCTCTTAGAATCAGGTCATATTGATTCCTAACTTAGTTTGGAAACACAGACTTCATAGCTGACTGTTGGGAAATGGAAGTTGGCACGAGTAGGATTTCTATTTATTTAAGCCAGTGAACATGATGTATGGAAAATAAACAGGTTTGTCTTTCTGTACAGGTCTGTCTAATGTGATTTTGCCTTGACAGAAGGGAACAACAATTGAGATACCCATTACTGACAAAATAAGTTAGACTATTGCTTGAATTTTATTCTATTTTTAAAATTAATCCAATCAAATTGATAACCAAAGTAATGATTCTTTGTGAAGTTGCTTGATTGAAAAACAATCTGAGAAGGTAAAGAAGGGGAAAAGCTAAATAGTGGTGTTATGGACCAGAAGTTATGCCCTGAAAATTAACTGAAGCATTAGTACTTTCTACCATCTCAACTAAATTCTAGAGCCTCAGTGGGAGAGAAAAAGTGAATAGGTTTTTTTTTTGTTTGTTTGTTTTTTTTGTTTTTTTTTTTATCCTGGGACTCCATTCTAGGAGCATAGGGCCACAACCAGCTCAGGGTCACCCAGCTGGGAAGTGTCTGAGCCCGATTTGAACCTAGGACCTTTCGTCTCTAGGCCTGGCTCTCAATCCACTGAGCTAGCCCAGCTGCCCCTACTTTAGGTTGCAGTTTCTTTAGCAGATGTAGTTTTTACAAGGTGGGGTTGCTAGCCCCAAGCCCAACCCTCCTCCTTTTTCATCCCGGCTAGGGACCGTCCTTAGCCAAGGAGTGGTAAGTGAATAGTAGTACTAGTGCAATCCTTCTGAGAAAAATCTAGGGTAGAAATATGTTAGAAGAAAATATGAAGCCAAATCTAATAGTATTAACCAGAGATAGGAATCAAATCATGATACTCTCATGTAAAAAAAAAGGAAACTTACTATGACAACTGTACACATTTTAATTTTGAACTGACCATTTAAATGACTACAACTCCAGTACTGGACTATCCCATACTAACCCTAGTGGAATAGAAGGGCCATTCCTCAAAATAATAAACAGTATATATTTACAACCATGAGAAAGAATCATCTGCAATGGAGATAAGTTAGAAGCCTTACCAATAAGATCAGGAGTGAAGCAAGGATACCCATTATCACCTATATTATTTAATATTGTACTAGAAATGCTGGCAATAGCAATTAGAGAAGAAAACAAATAGAAGGGATTAAAGTAGGCAATGAGAAAACTAAACTATCACTCTTTGCAAATGATATGGTGGTATACTTAAAGAATCCTAGAAAATCAACTAATCTTAGAAAAATCAACTTAGTAGAGTTGCAGGGCACATGATAAACCCACATAAATAATCAGTATTTCCATATATTTCCAACAAAATTCAGCAGAAGGAGTTAGAAAGAAAAACTCCATTAAAATCACTCTAGATAATAGAAAATACTTAATAATCTATCTACCAAGAAAAGGAATTATATGACCAAAACTACAAAACATTTTTTCATACAATTAAAACTAGATCTAAATGATTGGAAAAAAACTTTAATTGCTCCTGGGTAGGATGAGCTAATTAATTAAAATGAGAGTCCTAGCCAAATTAATCTACTTATTCATTGCCATATCTATCAAACTACCAAAAACTTTTTTATTGAATTGGAATCCATGGAATAGACTAGGCATAAATGACCTCAGCAAGCAAGTGTTCAATAAGCCCAAAGATTCCAGCTTTTGGAACAACAACTCATTATTTGATAAAAATTGCTGGAAAATAGTATGGGAAAATTAGGTTTAGATCAACATCTTATACTCTATAACAGGAGATAAAATGAAAATAGGTAAATGACTTAAATATAGAAAGTGAAATCATAAATAAGTTAGGTGAACATAGAATAGCATAGTTGTCAGATCTGTGGGAAAGGAAGGAATTTAAGACCAAGCAAGAGATAGAGAGAATGTAAAGTAAATGACTTTGATGAGAACAAATTAAAAAGATTTTGTACAAACAAAACCTATTCACCAAAATTAGAAGGAAAGCAATGAACTGGGAAAACATTTTTATAACAAAACTCTATGAGAAAGGTTTAATTTTCCAAATATATAAAGAACTAAGCCAAATTTATAAAAAATCAAGCCATTCTCCAATCAACAAATGGTCAAGCAACATCAATAGGCAGTTTTCAGATGAAGAAATTAAAACTATCAATCAGCACATGAAAAAGTGTTCTAAATCCCCCTGATTAGAGAAATGCAAATTAAAACAACACTGAAGTATCACCTTATACCTAGAAGACTGACCAATATGGCAGCAAAGGAAAAGTGATAAGTGTTGGAGGGGATGTGGCAAAAAAAATAATACACTACTGGTGGAGTTGTGAATTGGTCCAACAGTTCTGGAGGGCAATTTGGTATTTTGTGCAAAGGGCTTTAAAACACTGACTGTCTTTTGACCTAGTTATACCACTGCTAGGTTTGTACCCCATAGAGATAAAAGGAAAACACTTGCACAAAAATATTCAAAGCTCTGCTCTTTGTTGTAGGGGAAAAAATGGAAAAAGAGAGGGTGTCCATCGATTAGGAAATGGATGAACAAATTGTAGCATCTGAGGGGGATGGATTACTATTGTGATGAAAAAATTAATAGGCTGGAGCAATTCCATGTGGACTGGAAAGACCTCCAGGAATTGATGCAGAGTGAAAGGAGCAGAACTAGGAGAACGTTGTACACAGAGACTTGATACATTGTGGCACAATTGAATGTAATGAAATTCTCTACAAGCAGCAATGCAATGATCCAAGACAATACAGAGGAACTTATGAGAAAGAACTCTATCCGCATCCAAAGAAAAATATGGGAGCAGAAACACAGAAGAAAAATATATGATCGATCTCATACTTCGATGGGGATATGACTAGGGTTTTGATATTAAAATATCACTCTATTACAAATATGAATAACATGGAAATAGGTTTTGAACAATTATATATATATATACATATATATATATATACATATATATGTATATATATATATATGCCAGAGGAATTGCTTTTCAGCTCTGGGGGTTGGGGAGGGAAGAGGCATTGGAAAAGTCATGAATCATATAACCATGGAAAATGTTCTAAATAAATAAATAAAATACTTACTTTAGGTAAGTTATACAGATAGTCCTCTCTTCCTCTAAAAAAAGAAGAAATTAAAGGAAATTATGGATTGATCAATTTTACATGTATATATGACTCATGAACACTGAAAACAATAAAAATATAAGAAAAGCAAAAAAGGGTAAACAGAAAGATTAATAAGGGCAATTCTTATTTGTTTATAAATGTTGTTTTCTAAAAAGAGAGATTGTCATATGGCATAAAAATGAAGAACAAAATAGAAATTCCATCAAGATACATAAGAAACTAAAGATTTAAAGAGAACTTATAGCAGAAAAGTTGAAAACCTCATCTTTCTATAAACAAATTGATATAACTATTTAAAGGAAATAAGAGCACAGGAAGTAATGCAAATTGAGAGAAAGGCATGTGATAGAAGGTGATGCATCCCAATGAGATTTATAGGTAAATAGTAAATTAATAATAATTCCTTTAGTATCTCAGTGAAAGTGAGAACTTTTGCAAAATAAGGTTCTTGTTTTTAATAGAAGGGAGTGACTTGGATGGGGAATAGGATAATAAAGAGATTTTCATCTCAGAATTAATGTTTCATTATAAAAAATCATATGCATAGAAGTATATTTTCAGCAATCCTTAGTGAAAGATTAAAGTTTTCTGTCTTTGATTGAACTGTAGCAAGGAATTTAGGATATTGACTAAGTATTGATGAAAATAAGGTATTCGATAAAGAGATCTCTGAGGGTTGGGCGTGCGATCTGAACTTAGAAGGAGGAACACAGGAAAAGGTTCTGACAGTTGGTGAGGTCCTTTTACTGACTGACTGAATTTCTCTCTGGCTGCTGGTGGAGGCAGACATCTGAGACCTTGCTCTGTGCTGATGGGAGGGAAGAGAGAACTCTGAAAACCATCTGAAGAGGTTTTCTACTTTCCTGACCAAGAGAAGTAATGTCTAAGAAGAAGCTGGTAGATCTGCTTTGCTGGAGAATAGTTTGGAGAAAGAAAGCCTGAAGGTTTTTTGCCTGGGCTCTGGGCCATACCAGGGTTACCTTTTTGTCAGTTAGCAGCTGCCATCTTGGCTGACTGAGATATCATTATCAAATTATGTTAATCGATTAAGGATTTTAGTTAGATTATAGTCAGTGTTTTGTTTTGGTTTTTTTTTTTTTTTTGTGTGTGTGTGTGTGTGTGTGTGTGTGTGTTTTAGTATTTAGTTTAGTTTTTTAGTAAATCTGCTAGGCAGATTTAATGTAGCTGGAAGAACTGATGGATTTGTTGTGAGACAAATGTAGAAGTTGGGTGGATATAGTTCCCTACTGATGTTGTCTTTCCTTGTTATTAATCTTTATATTTATATCTTTTAATTATAAATAAATAGTTTTTATGAATTTATAGTCTCCAAGTAAAGTGCATACTGGCGTAGTAAAGGGAAGTCACTCCTGGCTTTCCTTCTGAGGGGAGAACTAAAAGATATGTTTGTGAACAACAACAAAGTATTTTACCACAGCCTTCCCTTCACAACAATACAGATAATCTTAATACTTCAGTTTGGCGAGTTAAACAGGAATTTTGAGCCTACAAACTGCATTTTGGGTCCCCAACTGCCAGTTTGGAATTCTCATTCACAATAGGGGGTCCAGGCAGTCATAGAACTCCAGTAGTTGACAGGCTGCAGTTCCTGGGGGAGAAACTCCAGGGGCTGCCAAAACCCTTCTCCCAGTGAACTGCAACTCAGTAAGCAAGTTAGTTTTTTGAAACTTGCTAGACTAATTTACTGACACAATGTGGAAGTAAATTGTAGAAATGATGTATCTCCTGGCTTTCCTATTCATAACTATGCCTAAACCAATTCATGATTGGATTGGTTTTCAGTGTTTACAGCCTGTGTTGTCCTTGACAATACAGCAAGATATCTCATATATACCTCTCCTGTTTTTGATCTTGGCCTGTCTATAAACAATGGTTAAAGTTTTACTGACTATTGCAAGGAGATGGAATAAGTCTATTGGTAATGATATGAAGCAGTGATTCCCAAAGTGGGCACCACCACCCACCCTGGTGGGTGCTGCAGTGATCCAGGTGGGTGCCGATGGCCACAGGTGCATTTGGGGGCAGTGAATAACTGTAAGGGGGCAGTGATAGTATGTGACAGGTGGCGCTAAGAAATATTTTTTCTGGAAAGGGGGCGGTAGGGCAAAAAAGTTTAGGAACCACTGATATAAAGGAACAACTAAAATATCTGACCAAGAAATTAGATAACATGGAAGCTCAATTCAAAAAACTAGCAAATGCAAGAATAACAGTACAGAGTGCAGAAAAGTCTGAGGCATCCACTAAACTAGAACTAGAAACTGAGGTGCTTGAGTCAAACCCAACAACAATGTTTCCTTTAAAGGAAATCCCTATGGTATCACCCGATATGGGCATTTAGCATGTAAGGGTTAACAAGAGGTTCATTGAGGCAGATCTTGAAGCAATAAAGAAAAGGGTCCCAAAATATGAGGAAGAACCAAATCAGGTCATTAGGGAATTTGAAAGTGATCAAAATCTTTGATCCTTTGTGGGAGGATTTTGAAATTTTGATGGAAGAATTACTTACAAAAATAGGAAAAACAATGAATTATTGATGAAACCAGAAGAAACACAACAATTCCCAATTGGCCTCAGGTTAACCCAGGATGGGAATATTCTTCTGTTGAAGTTTACAGGGCATTAGGTATGGCAAGAGAGGCAATACTAGAAACCATGAAAGCCAGTTCAAAATGCCCTGGAACTTGGTCTAAGTTTGAGGGATTTATTTTTTTAAGCCCTTAACTTCTGGTATTGACTCCTAGGAGGAAGAATGGTAAGGGTGGGCAATGGGGGTCAAATGACTTGCCCAGGGTCACACAGCTGGGAAGTGTCTGAGGCCAGGTTTGAACCTAGGACCTCCCGTCTCTAGGCCTGACTCTCAATCTACTGAGCTACCCAGCTACCCCCAGTTTGAGAGGTTTAGACAAGAGGCAGGAGAAACCCTAGCTATTTTTTTGGACAAGGTGATAGTCTGAGATGGGAAATGGCTTGGATTTGACTTATTATAAGAGGAAAACATCAGCCACATATGCCGCCAATTTGTAAAAAATGCATCTCTCATAGTGAGAAGTTTCTTTTAGATGTAGTTGTCGATTGGTTCACTATGGGGCTGGGAGAACTGAAACATGTTGCAACTTATATATGGCAAGATGAGAAAGATAGACAATCAGAGGACAAAACAGAAGTAATTGATAATTTGCATAGGGAAAACAAAGAACTGAAACAAAAGATAAAAGATAATGATATCCCGCAAGTGAAAGCAATGGCAGCATTAAGATTTTACAAGCCTCCTAGAAATAACTTTAACCCTAGGCAATTTAGGCAAAATCTAAGATGCTACTTGTGCAACAGAGTGGGCCACATAATGAGAGACTGTAGGTTCAGGGGACAGTTCTCTGCCCAAGGATACAGGGGAAACTGAGGTAGCCCATTCAACAATTACAATGGGTATAGGCAGAACAACTGGAGTTATAATAACATGTTCAACAATGTTTTCCATGGATATAGCAATTCATACAAAAGGCCCAATTATAATAACAACTGCAATGCAGGGTGATGCCATAGTTCTCAACAAGCCCCAGACCTAACCTCAATGCAGGAGTTTATTAAAGCAGGTAAAGACCAAAATATTCTCAGGTAGCTGGTGGAAATTATCCTAAACTAGATGGGCAAATGGGTGCATTATGAAGGTGTGATCTGGATAGTATAGTAAATGAACAACAAAATGGAAATGTTGAAAGGGAATATGAAAATAATGTAATAGAAAGTGTGAGCAATGGAGAAGAAAACAATGGAAAGTGTAATACAAAATACTGAGTCTTGGCAAATTAGTGGTGCAGAAGCAAAAAGGAAAGTGGAGAGTAATGGACAGGAACTAGAGCTGCAGTTTCCTGATCTTAGCATATTGGCACCTGTGATACCAACACATTCTCCACCAAATAGCACTGAACCCTATATGACACTAAAAACGGGAGACCAGAAAATGACAAACTAAATTCCTTATCTTACATTTAGCTTATCCTATTCTTACTGTATTCCTATCTAAGGTATGCTCTATAGGGATGTTAGTAAGAGAAAAGAATACAATAAACAGAACAAAGCAAACAAACATACTTAAAATCTCTTGCAAACATGCAAGATAAAAAAAATTACAGGCAAGGCAGAATGTTGGGTGTGAGACCAGAACTTAGATTTTCTACTTTCCTGACCGAGAGAAGTAATCTCTAAGAAGAAGCTGGTAGATCTGCTTTGCTGGAGAAGAGTTTGGAAGAAGAAAACCTGAAGTCTGTTTGCCTAGACTCTGGGCCATACTAGGGTTACCTTATTGTCGGTTAGCAGCTGCCATCTTGGCTGACTGAATCTATATATACTTGGAGATATTGTTATCAAATTCAGTTAATTGAATAAAGATTTTAGTTAGATTGTAGTCAGATAGCATTTGGGTTTTTTTTAGTAAATCTGCTAGATAGATTTAGTGTAGCTGGAAGAACCAAAGGCTTTGTCGTGAGACAAACATAGAAGTTGGCTGGATATAGTTCCCTGTTGGTACTGAGGCTTTCCTTGTTATTAATCTTTATATATCTTTTAATTATAAATATATAGATTTTTATGAATTTGTAGTCTCCAAGTAAAATGTATACTGGCTTGGCAAAGGGAATTCACTCCTGGCTTTCTTTCTGTGGGGAGAACTGAAAGATACATTTGTGAATATCAACAAAGTATCTTACCACAGCCTCCACTTCACAACAACACAGATAATATCAATACTTCAGAACTTAATTCCATATTTCTCATAGGTTCAATGAGCCAATATTCAATATTTGTACCTGTTTTCTATTTTATAGCAACTCATCCCTGTAAAAGTTGAGGATTAATTGTATAAGCAAAAGTAATTACATGGCAAAAGTACATAAATGAAGGGAATAAAAATCAGTATAAAAGAAAATAGAAGAAAAACAGAAGTCCAATAGCTATCATTTTAATGTGACTCGATTAAACAATGCATAAAATGAAAGTATTGCAAATTGGAAAACAAATTGGAAAATCCAAAAATCTTCTATATAAAATAAAATATATCTAAAATGGTACATAAGAATAAAATAGGGAGCCTAGAAATAAAATATCCATCATATATCAAGAGTTTCAAAAATAGAAAGACTTCAAATCATGTTATCAGACAAACTAAAATTTAAAATTCATAATATTAAGATGAATATACAAGGGAACTGCATTATGTGAAAGGAAACATAATGAATTATCAAATATCATTTTTTAAATAAGTATACCCAGTGTTGTGTGAAGAAAATTATTGAGGGAACTTTGGTCACAAGGATAGAATGGAAGCTCTGGTGCCCCCTGTAGTTAGTAGGAGAAGCCAGCAATTGAGGTAAGTGATCATGAGGCAAGAGGCAGGCCTGGACTGTTCCCTGGGCTAAAGATAGTCCAGGCAAAAGAGAAAGGAGTGTTGGCTCATGGAGACATGACATGTGAGAATCAGTGGGCAGAAAGTTTAATAAACTGAGGCAAGACCAGATTTTATTCTTTCAACTACCCTGCTGGTGTTGACTGGGGGCCCCACATGGCTGCTGTAAAAGAGCAAGCTAAATGGAGAAGCTAGGAAAGTAATCTACTTGCAGTCCCTCTCTTTTATCCTTCTCTCTTATTCCTATCTGATTAATAAAATAATAAAATCCATGGTCAGTATCTCAGTTTTAACAAAACGTTGTCATATTATCAAATTTCAAAAATGAAAAGTTAGTTGAATTAGAAAAACTAACATAAAGATACCAAAAAGGAAAACATGAACCTGAATAAATCATAGGAAATTTTAGATGAGATATTTCCTCTTTATGGGAATATAAATAATATTCATAGAGATATATAGTTTAAATACATATATACATGTATTTTTATGTATTCTACATATGATAAAATCTTTTAAAAATTATATCATGTACCAGGGAATAGGAAAAATATATACATATAGCTATTTGAAGGAGAAATATTTGACACATCCTTACTTGCCACTATTATAAGCTATGTATTCACCCCTCCACTCTGTAAAGCAATTTGTAATTATGTAATGAAAATGAATGAATTATCCACACACTTTTCCACAGAAATCCTAGTCCTAGACATCTACTTGAAAGAAGTAAATGATTAAAAAATGATAAAGGGTCTGTCCTATGCATATATAGCCTTAACAATTTTTTTTGGAAAGTCAGAAAACCTAGAAATAAAATTAGGCAGATAAAATGAGAAAAGACTGAAAAAATTGTGGTATGTAAATATAATAAAATGCTATTAAAAGAAATATGGTTATTATAAATAAAATGAAGCATGGGGAGGTGTATACGTATTAACGAAAAGTGAAGTAAATCAATCCAAGCAAATCATATCTATAGCTTAGTTGTATCTATATCAATTTACATCTACAGCCTATTTATAAATACATTAATGGAAAGAACAAATGTAAAATAACTGAATGCTGAGAAAATTATTTTTATAATTTTTTAAAATGCTTAATCTTTTATTTTTTATTTTTTTATTTTAATTTAATTAATTAATTTAGAATATTTTCCATGGTTACATGATTCATGTTCTTTCCCTCCCCTCCTTCCTCCCTCCCAGAGCCAACAAGCAATTCCACTGATGATGACCCATATTTAGATAATATAAGGATACAGAAGAGAAATTTCCACGTAGAAGGGGCAGCTAAATGTTACAATATGTCTAGGATGGTCTTGTAATGATGGATACTCTCATCTATAAAATAAGTATAATAATATTATCCTACTAGTTGTGAGGATAAAATGAGATAATATATGTAAAGTAACTAATAAACTATAATACTCTAGTAATTTCTATTATTATTAATTATTCTTTCATTTAAGTCATGTCCATTTCTCTTCACTAAAGCCTTTTGTGTCCTTTTGAAAAGATCTAGTCATCATTTAATCTTTTCTTTGTTATATATTAAAACTATCCCAAGCTTACCCTTTATATACTTAGACTCAAGAAAAACCAAACAAACAAACATACAAATAAACCCAAAGCACAATAGTTATGACTCTGAGTTTGAGTGTCAAAATTATCTGAGCCAACAAATATGTTTTAGAATGCTATGTCTTCAGTCACTATGTTGCCAGAATGGGGGGACCCATTACCAACTCTTCAAATAAAGCCTCCAAGAATATTGACATGCTCAGCATTCAAAGAGACAGAGACAGAGAAAAACACAGAAAGACAAAGATAGGCACAGGGAGATAAATAAAATTATATTCTGTTTTGGTCCTTCTAAGCATCCCCCTTTTAGTCAGTAAGTTTTAGCCAGAAATAAGATTGCAAAGGGAACCTTGAAATCACACACAAGTTGTCTCAAAATCAAAGGGGTAGAATTTACAAAATATGTAATATATTATTTAAAAACCACATTCTTGTATTATGTGCCAAATCAGGAGAAACCATGTAGGTCCTGCTATCAGGGTTCTGGGCCTAAGATGTGTAAAATCTAGATAAAATCCAGACCTCCATGCCCCAGAACAGCAGAACATCAAAAAGATGCTTATAATAGTATTATAATAAAATGATGCTTTTGAAGTTATAACTTTGAGATTATATAGTTATATGATATTTATATATATGCATATATACATATATGAAGTTATAACTTTGAGATGATTTAGATATGTTAATGAACTAGCCCTGAGGTGGTACATACAGGAGTTTGTTCTCCAAAGTATAACCTATAAAATGAGACCTCAAACTACTCCTCTCCTCACCTCCATCAGCACTCTTCCATCTCCATTGGTACAAGCCTGCCTAGTGATACCAACTCTAATCCATGATCATGTGAGTGATACTTTATGCCTGTCCCTTTCTCTGTCATCTCCTTCACCCTCCCATTTCCCCCTTCTCAAGCCCTGCCATCTGCCTCTGTATTCATCCCCACTTTTTCCTATATGTCTCTATGCCTTATTAAAATAGTATCAGTGCCTCATTTCCCAGTGCCAATAGTAATTTTTTCCCTAGAAAGTAAACAAAGAACCAGGTGTGCCTGCTCCAATTTGGTAATTTCATAAATTATTTGTTAATTTGTTAATTCAGAGACAGATAGATACAGAATGACAGAGATGGCTCTGATAGTGATAATTGCATTTCCAAACCAAGCAAAATCAGGAGAACTAGTCTCAAAAAAAATGGAGTGTTCAAGTTTTTCAGTATTGAATCATACATTGGAAGCTGGAAAGCACTTCAAGGCAGCTCAAAGTATTTTCCAGGGGGTGATTTCCAGAGGCTCAAGGCACAGACAAAAAACCATTTAAGTCAAGAGATTTATGCTCTTTTCCTGCAAAGAAATTAGCACATATTTAGGCAATATATAAATTTTCAATAAATATTTTTGACCAAAATAAGATTCTACTGTATTAAACTAAAGTGATTTCCTTACATGAAGGAATTTTATATCAGATTTTCATGAATTAACTAATTTTAAAATATAAATAGATATTTGAATGGATTTAATGTGACTTCATGTGTAAAATAAAACAGAATATTAGAAATTAACATAGAACATAAAGTGTCAATAGACATTTGCCAAAACATTGCCAAAGGAATTCTTGGCAATATTCATTATTTCAATAATTCTTTCATAATTATTGAAATTTGTGGGGATTTATTTACTCTTAAAATGTAAATAAACATATGGAGCCCATCATGTTTTCTATGACTACTTAAATAGTTATAACTATCATCTGTTTAAGTAAGGACAGAAATTGAAGCAAAAGAGTGAAAAAAAAATCCACATTCTACATTTCATTTACTTCTAAAGCTTTGAAATTCTCCTCTTTCTTTCCCTCTCCCTTTTTCCATAATAAATGTGGCAATTGCAGGAGCAGAGCCAGAAGGGAAGAGGAGGGAGTAAGCAATGGGAGAGAAATTAGAAATGACATTGCACAGGAAGAATTTGGGTTGCTAAAGAAGAAAAAATGGCTGCCATGGAATTAGTTTTTCCTCATACTTGGTATTTACAGTGTGTATTATTCCACTAATGATAATCAAGCAAGCAGCTAGAAGAAGCAGATAGATTCCTAGACTGCCTACTTGATTAACCAACTGTTCTCAATGGAATCAAATAATCACAACCATTTATTATTCCTTCTTTGTCCCAGTTACTATTTTAGGGGCTAGGAATACAAAGAAAAAAAATTGGGATAGTCATTACCCTCAAAGATCTTATAATCTAGAAAAAGAAATGATACGCACAACACACACACAGATGCATGCATGCATGTGTGTGTTTTTGCATGTGCGTGTGTGTTTATGTGTGTGTGTGTGCATTAGACTGTGCCCTTTCAAAATACTCTAGATTTGCTTAGGAACCTAGCTTTGGTGTTGTTTATTCATTTTTCTATCATGCCCAACTCTTTGTGACTGCATTTGGGGTTTTCTTGGCAAAGATACTAAAGTGGTTTGCCATTTTCTTCTCCCAATTCATTTTACAGGTGAGGAAAGTAAAGCAAAGCAGGTTCAATGAGTTGCCCACGGTCATATAGTAAGTGTCTAAGGCTAGATTTGACCTCAGAAAGACGAGTCTTCCTGATTCTAAGTCTGGCATTCTATCTACTGCAGTACTTAGTTGTCCTGAAACCCAGATTAAATTAAGTATATATGAAAGAAATTAAAACAAATACATAGTGCTTGGGATAGGTGAGTCTAGCAACAAAGGAAAATCAGGAAAGCCTCATGTTACTACAGGCATTTGTGCTGAACTTTTGAAGAAACAGGATTCTAGAGATTTAAAGTGAGATAACAGAGGTACTGATTCACAGTTTGGATATTGTCAGTCTGCAACACTGTGAGGTAAATAGCTTTGAGAGAAGTTTGACAGCTTCCAGTGGAGCAACAGATGGAAATGTATGATTCTAAGAACTTCTTAGATTTAATTTTGACTATAAACTTCATTTAGTACTCCTGGATTTTGGTGAAACAATGGGCATACTGTCCAAGTAATAATTTTTTCTTTGTTTTTTTTAATTATGAATTTGGATTTCATTTATTTTGCTTCTAGTAGAGGTAACCAGATGACACTGTGAATGTAAACTGACCCTGGAGTCATGAAGAACAGAGTTCAAATCCAACCTCAGACTAGTTTGTGTCACTTTGGACAAGTCATTTAGCTTCTCTCTGCCTCAGTTTTCTCAACTACAAAATGGAGATAGAAACACCTACTACACAGGGTTGTTGTAAGAATCCAATGCGAAATTTGTGAAACATTTAACACAGTGCCTAGCACATAGTAAGCACTTAATAACTGCTTCATCCCACTTCCTCTATTACAAACCTAAAATAAAACTAAATAATTACATCGTAAGTAAATAATTGTGTCTAAGAAGGGGATATCAATGAAACAGCATACTGATGCTTATGAGAAGCAGATTAAGCCATCCTTAGAGGCAAATTTATGCCTCTTAAAAGCAATATTAACAAATAAAAACTATAGTCTCAATAATGTGAACAAACTAGAAGAAATTAGAAAATAGAAAAAGTAATAACCTTGAAAAATAATAAAAAGAAGAAAAATTGGACAGGAAATTTTAAATTAAGACATAAATATATACCCAGATTCTAAGAAGTCTAAGTACAATTGATGCCTATGATACTAAAAAAAGGTTTTCTAAAATAAGGACAGACTTTCTAATAAATTCCCTTAATGAAAGAGAACAATATGTGCTAGTCCTGAAGAGGGGTAGATAAACAGCTTGGGCAGAATACAAGTCTAGGAGTTATAAATCTTCAAATCAGAAGGAAAGCTGAGGTAACTTAATTCTAGCTGTGAGGTTGTTCCTACTATGAAAGGAAAAGGAGTCTGAAAGTGAATGATGAAGTAATAAAAGGGGGGAAAATCAAAACACCAAATATTTGAAATGAAACAACTTAAGCCAAAGCACAAGTTTATGAAACAATTATAAGGAACCAAAAACTAAAAGGAAAGATAAGTGCTTAAATTCTGAAAGTATCAAATGCTACTTGTGAGGAAGTTACTCCTTTGAAATCAAGCCTAAATTTAACTTGTTAAATCTTTTTCTCTCCAAGGTTCCTCTTTCTGTCCCCTGGGGCAAAAGAAAATAAGATAATCCTTCTTCAAAAGAACAGCTTTTTAAAAACTTAAAGTGAGGCATTCTTTTCTTCTCATTTTATTAGACTGTACTTTTATTAACTTTATGTTCTAATTTATGAAGTGGAATTGTGGTATATAGGAAAACGAGTACCAGGAAACCTGAGTTCAAGTTCTAGTCCTACTGCTTATTAGCCATGTGTTCCTAGATAAGTCATTTAACTTCTCTGGGCTTCAGCTTCATTATGTGGAAAGACCAGATTATCTGTAAGACCTTTGTCATTAACATTTATATTCTATTGAATGTGTATGCCTTTATATGAAATAACACATTTATATTGAGGAAAAAAGCCACTGGTATGGAGAAGTTATTTGTCAAATTGCTTTAGGAGCTTTCTAGACTGTTTGGTTATCTTATCCCTCTTCCCTGCCCTATTCCTCCTTTAGTATAAATGGAACAATACATTAATCAGTATTAGCTGATGCTCATAAATATTGCAAAATATTTTTTTTCAAAATTTCACCATTAAAAATTTATATTCTTATTGAAACAAGTTATTATAGATTAATATAGCATTGTCTTCCTAAATTGTCAGCTCAAATTTTAATTGTGTTTATGGAAATGAAAGTTTCTTTTTCCTAAATATTAACTATATATTCCTAAGCAAAAACTATATTGCTCTGTGGGTTTCTTCTTTTTTCTCTATTTTCACAGCATTCTTAATTCTAGTGCCTTCTTTTTCTTCTCTACTTCCTATTATTTCTACATATGTTTATTTACTTGTTGCCTTTCTCAATAGATCGTAAGCTCCTGGATGGAAAAAATAATTTTTATTTCTTTTATATCACCAGCACTGAGCATAGTAAGAGGCACATAGTAGGAGCTTAAAAATAAATATTTATTGACTGACTCTTACAAAGACATCCTCTACTAATTTCAGTATTACAAACAATCTGCATCCCATTTGGCATCCTTTAAAAAATTAATTCAACATTAAAGTGTGAATTCCACTTTAGTTAAAATAATGAGGATTTTATTCATAGAGGGAAGAGGAGGACAGGAAAAGAGGGGAGAAAACTAACAGTCCGGGAAGCTCTCAAAGTAATTTGGCATATAACTTCACCACAATAAATATTATAAATAAAAACAAATCATAACTATTTTGACACATGTATATTTAGAGTGTGGCCGTAGAGAATTTAACAAGAATTAATCTTCACTGAGAGAACTTGGTTGAATGAAGAAGATAAATTAAATATTATTAGTAGTCCTTTATGGAGGACAGGCTGAATAAAATATGCCTCTGCATCTGAGTCTGGGAAAGGCAAATTTTATGGAGGGGGGACTATTGTTACTTTCTGGTTCATTTCAAGTTATCTGGTAAAGTATTTTGACAATGTGATTTTGTTTAGAAGAAAAAAGTTTAAAATAGTCAAAATGGCATCATTAATCTACTAAACATAAGGTGGTATGTCTTTTTACCTGTAAATATTATCTCTGAAAACTACATTAAGGAATCTCACAACTTAGAAACCCTGAATATTGATTTTAGGGGTGTGTGGGAAGTATGGGGTAGCTTACAGTTTTCTACAAAGATATAAGATATAATCACATTTTTCATTTTATTTTATTTTATTTTATTTATTTTTTGTAATATTTTTCCATGGTTCAATTATTCATGTTCTTTCCCTCCAACCCCCCCCCACAAGTCACATCCCTCCCCATAGTCAACTCACAATTCCACTGGGTTTTACATATATCATTGATCAAAATCTATTTCCATGTTATTGATAGTTGCATTGGGGTGGTCCTTCAGAGTCTACATCCCAAATTATATCCCCATCAACCCATGTGTTCAAGCAGTTGTTTTTCTTCTGTGTTTCTGCTCTCAAAGTTCTTCCTCTGAATGTGGATAGCGTTCTTTCTCATAAGACCCTAAGAATTGTTCTGGATAATTGTATTGCTGCTAGTAGAGAAGTTCATTGCGTTCGTATAATCCCATTTAAAAAAAAATTCTCACCTCTTTCTCTAAGTCTAAACTGATCAGTATTTCTCAATTTGTTTTCAACTTTCATACCTTTTACAGCTAATAGCATCCAAAAGTAAAAATAGTGAGAGTAGAGATTGGGAAGAAAGGCGAAAAACATCACAATTCACTTTGTCACAGATAAGGGAGGGAATCTTCCAGAGGATGCTAAAGTGTAATAAACATTCTTTTGCAAAATATTCAACTCTCTTCAAGATGACAAAGAACTTGAAAATATGCACTTTGTATAATGGGTTCTAACATTTGGCAAAGTCAGAAACAGACAAAATAAGTAAAATAAGTGAGAAAACCTGCCAGATCTCATCCATTCTGAGGGTCAGATTTCATTTTTTGGTTAAATGGAGAAAATAATATGAGTTAATATAACTAAAACATTTTGCAAGGAAATTCATCACCTCTCTAGGCAGCCCATTCCACTTTTGCTCATCTCTTATTAGATAACTGCTTCTATTCTTTCCCCAAAACATCCCACCCAAATTTGCTTTCAAAAATAATCACCTTGAAGGCAGGGATGCTTCCTTTTTTCATTTTTATTTTTGTCTTTTTATTCCCAGCACCTAATAAAGTGGCTTGCACATGTTAGGTACTTAGTAGCTGGTTGTTGAATATTGAAGGAATGAATAATGAGAAGAAAAAGTATCTGGGAGCCTCAAATCAGTTAAAAGTTCAACATCCTTTAAAACAAACTTGTTATATTTCCTAACCTAGGCCAAGAGCAATTTAATTTGCAAAATTTTTAGTCCTGATGTCAATCCTCCTATTAGGAATCTTCTAAATATACACCTTAAGGGAACAAACATGAATCAGAGCATGCATGCCCTTGAGTGATTCTTATCATTCCATCAAGTTTCTTCCAAATATTTTATATTTTTTTATATTGATACTCTCAGTTATTTATTTCTCTGTCAAATTCCAGTCACTCTCATAATAACATACTTGTCCCAAAGTGCATATGACTCCAGATCTCATATATTTTTATTGCTTTTCTTTGTTTTGGATATATGCACCATAATAACTTCCTTCTTGAAGTTTATTTCCTTCCACACGCCTGCCCAGAAATTTAAGAATTAGTTTTCTTGCAACTGAAAGTGCTGCATTTGCTCTTTATTTTATTATGCACCGTTCCATAATATTCCTTTTTAATGCTTCTCCTATATACCTCTTTGTCATTTTCATTCTCTCCATGTACTTGTCCCTCCTCCCAGGAGTCTCTAAGCACTTTATACTCATTCTCTCTGCTGGTTATTTTTTTCTTCAAGGACATTTATTTCTTGTCTGTTCGAGCCTATCCATCCTTAAGCAATTTCTAATTCTTTACAAAACTCAAATCCATCCTGTCAATGCCTCAAGCTAAGTTTTCAGGTTTATGTTTCACCATGTCTAAACCTAAATGAGCCACAAGCAGTATAATGAACCCTGGTCACATTTCAAGGCTCGATTGTGTGATATAGCATAGGAAATGTTCTTCTGCAGAACAGCTATTTCACATGCTGACAGAAGTCAGTGGCTACCTTTGCTAATACAATCTAAAATAAATGGTGATAGTGTTGTTGGTATGAAAGCATCTAGTAGAAAAGATCAGGGTGAACTATACTTGAGATACAGCTTATTCTCCAGGGGACAATGCCGATTATGAAGGAGTAACATAAACAAATTTTAAAGCCTAACCTCAGACAAGCCAACAGACCTGAAATCTTTTAAAGAAAAGAGCGTTAGCAGTTGAATAGCTTGCTATTTATTTGCTTTTTTTTTGTTTATTTGTTTGAAGTTGTACTTGGGGAGGCAAACTCAGGTGATATATACAAACACATTTACAGTATTGATTAAAAGGGAAATTTACACTTTTTAAATTAATATATTATTCTCCCTGTGATATCCCCACAAATATAAACACTATGGCAAAACTGGCTACATAGTGAGGTACATCTACCTTAAATCTCAGTTGCCTACAGGTAGTATGGAGATACTGTGCTGTGTATGGGCTGTTATGAAGATTAATGGCAATTTTTAATATTGACAGAAAATTTTCCACGAAGCATCTTCAAGTATCAATCACATTGCTTTGTACAAAACTATTAATTAATATTTCTCTCAATGAATTACTCTTACTTTTTCAGAAGTAATGTAATATGTTGCTGGATTATGATTAATGAAAGATTGAAAATGCAAAATTTTATTTAGTACAAATTATAAAATAATAAAATGTTGCTTTAATGTGAAACAAATCCAAATTAATGAGAAATACAACCTAGATTCATATTGTCTCCCATTTGGGAAGAGGGTAATAGTGGATGGGAGAGAAAGAACATGGATCAGAAAATGTCAGCAAATGATTGTTAAAAACTGAATCAACATAAAAAATATTCAAAATAAAAAGCAAATTCATAAGAAATGAAAAAGAATTTAGGTTGTGCACCTACTACCACAGTCAGTTTTCCCTTACCTGTAATGCTGAGAGCCAATGGTGATATGATATTTTTAAGGTCCCCTAGCTAAATGGACAAAATATTTTTTACTAAGTACAAAATATATTTTGATCTTTAGTGTCATTTCATGGAAGATGATTCAAAAGGAAAATTTGGTCATTCCCTATGTGAAATGAGAAGAGAATCATTTAAGAGGTACTGTCCAGTGAGGAATAAGGAGAGACCTCAATTTCAACAACCCCCCCCCCCCTTTGGCTAGAGAGCTTTGTCAGCTTCAAATGATCCAGTGAATGCTTGATTCCATTTTCCCAACAAATGTCCTAGTAGCATTGCTGGACTGACTGATGGTAGCGTGGTGCCATTGGATGTCAATAAAAGACTATCATAGATTCGTAACTGTGATAAATGTTTAATAATAAAGGGGTAAATGTTATAAAAATTATGAAATTAAATTTAAAGAAATGAGAATTTATTCATAAGATACTCAATTTAATAAAGCATGACAATAGAAATCTTAAGCAACTGAGGCACCAAAGGAAAATGTGGATAGGCCATAAAGGAAACACTGGAATCCAGACAAATATGCTGTAACTAAATGTATAGATTACTCAGTAAATGGTTAAATAATTATGATTTTGACTCCTGTCAAAAATTATTCTACACTATTCAAAAAGAAAACCCTCTGTGAAACTATTTTTATTTGACAACTACTTTTCTATCACAAAAAAACTCAGTAGAAAAAGAAAAAGAACCAGATTCATCTCAGAAAAGAATACTGATATCTATATTCATATATATATACACAATTTAAGTACAACTCTGCCAAAAAACAAGATATACATATAGATGTATATATAATGTATACATGATATGATATATATGACATATATGTATATTGATGAAGTATTTTGATATATATTAACAAATATGCTTAGTGTATATTTACCTATCAAAAAAGATATGTTTTATATCCATATAGAGAAAATAGAAATAGATATCTCTATAGGTAAAATTCCAAGGGAGATTTGATTCAAAGACCATTCATCATTAAGGTAACAATTTTTATAATCATTAAACATTTAGTCAATAACCTAATCAAATATTTAACAAGCAACAAAACAGTATAATTGCATTAATAAATATAGAAAAATGCTTTTCCAAATATGTCATTCATTTACGCTGGAAACTCAAAAAGATACCATTTTAACACTAAAATAATCATTTTAATATGTTAAAAGTATATATCTAAAGCCAAATGGTAACAATATTTGTAGTATTCAAATACTAGAAATTTCTCCAATTAATACAATACAAAATGATTTTTTTTCTCCTCCCCAATTATCTGACATAGAGACATTTGATTTGAGAAATTCTACTGTTAATAGTATTTCAATTTTCTTAAAGGCATAAATATTGATGAAGAGAGGATTATCTTCCTGTTTTCATATAATATGACGGTTTATTAGCAAATCAAAAGAATCAATGAATATACCAATTAAGACAATACTTTCAGTAAAGCAGTAACAGACAATATAACTGTATAAAATGATCAATATGCCTATAAAGCAACAACAATGAAAAACTGAAGCAGAAGTGAAACAAAGGAATTACATCTGAAATAACCCCTAAAATATCTCGACTCACTTTACATAATAAAAAATACAATTTAAATAATTGAAGATATCAAATACAGTTTTGCCAAGCAAATACAATTAAAATGTAGATATCAAAATTAATTCAGGGACTGTGCAGACTCTTTGACTTAGTAATACTTCTACTAGGTCTGTATTCAAAAAAGATCAAAGATAGGGGACAAAAATTTTTATAGTAGCTTTTTGTGTGTGGTGGCAAAGAACTAGAAACTGAAGGAATGTTCATCAATTGGGGAATGACTAAGGTCAGCTATGGTATATGATTGTAATAGAATACTATTATGCCATAAGAAATGATGACTTAGATGATCACTAAAAGGTGGAAAGACTTATACAAAGTGACACAAAGAGAAGTGAGCAGAACCAGAAAAATGTTGTACATAGTAAAAGCAATAATGTACAATGCTCAAGTGTGAATCTGTGAATGACTTAATTATTACTAGCAATGCAAAGGTCCAGGATAACTATCCACCACAACTGAAACATTTAATAGAGTCTGAGTGCAGACTGAAGCATACCATTCTTCCCTTTTTTTCCTCCATTAAATTCCTACAGTATAAGAAATATGTATCTTCTTTCACAGCATAATGAACATAGATGTATGTATTGCACAAGTATCACAAAATGACAGAAAATGATTATTAAAATTGGTTCTATATGTAACCTGGAAAAATATGAAAATATATATAAATATATATAAATTATCAAAAAATAAAATAAATTAACTTGTGGGTTGTGTTACCACTATCAAATAATCAAGTATTTGGTAGCTTGATAGGTATGGCGCTAAATAGGTAAATTAATTTGGGTAGAATTGTCATTTTTATTTTTATTATGTTAGCTCGTCCTACCCACGAGCAATCAATGACTTTCCAATTGTTTAGATCCAGTTTTATTTGTTTGGAAAGTGTTTTGTAGTTGTTTTCATATAATTGCTGTGTTTGTTTTGGTAGATAGATTCCTAAGTATTTTATATTGTCTAGGGTGATTTTAAATGGTGTTTCTCTTTCTACTTCTTGCTGTTCTAATGTGTTGGAAATGTATAGAAATGCTGATGATTTATGTGCATTTATTTTGAATACTGCCACTTTGCTAAAGTTGTTGATTATTTCTACAAGCTTCTTAGTTGATTCTCTAGGATTTTTTAAGTATACCATCATCTCATTTGCAAAGAGTGATAGCTTAGTCTCCTCCTTGCTATTTTGATACATTCAAATTCTTTTTCTTCTCTAATTGCAACTGCTAGTGTTTCTAGTACTATATTGAATAATAGAGGTGACAATGGGCATCCCTGTTTTACTCCTGATCTTATTGGGAAGGCTTGTAATTAATCCCCATTGCATATGATGTTTGTTGATGGTTTTAGGTATATACTGTTTATTATTTTTAGGAAAGGTCCTTCTATTCCTATACTTTTCAGTGTTTTCAATAGGAATGGATGCTGTATTTTGTCAAAGGCTTTTTCAGCATCTATTAAGATGATCATGTGATTTTTGTTTGTTAGACTGATGATATGGTCAATTATGTGGATGGTTTTCCTAATGTTGAACCAACCTTGCATTCCTGGTATAAATCCCACCTGATCATGGTGGATGATCTTCTTAATTACTTGCTGGAGTCTCTTTGCTAGTATTCTATTTAAAATTTTTGCATCTATGTTCATTAGGGAGATTGGTCTATAGTTTTCTTTCTCTGTTTTTGGTCTCCCTGGCTTTGGAATCAGTACCATATTTGTGTCATAAAAGGAATTTGGTAGGACTCCTTCTTTGCTTATCATATCAAATAATTTGTATAGTATTGGGATTAGTTGCTCTTTGAATGATAAAATTCACTTGTGAATCCATCAGGTCCTGGTAATTTTTTTCTTAGGGAGTTCTTTGATGGCTTGTTCAATTTCTTTTTCTGATATGGGATTATTTAGGTATTCTATTTCTTCTGCTGTTAATCTAAGCAGTTTATATTTTTGTAAATATTCATCCCTAACTCCTAAATTGTTATATTTATTGTCATATAATTGGACAAAATACTTTTTAATGATTGCTTTAATTTCCCCTTCACTAGAGGTGAGGTCTCCCTTTTCATCTTTGATACTGTCAATTTGGTTTTCTTCTTTCCTTTTTTTATTAGATTGACTAGTACTTTGTCTATTTTATCTGTTTTTTCAAAGTACCAGCTTCTAGTCTTATTTATTAGAATTCAATAGTTCTTTTACTTTCGATTTTATTAATTTCTCCCTTGGTTTTTAGTATTTCTAATTTAGTTTTCATCTGGGGATTTTTATTTTGCTCACTTTCTAATTTTTTGAGTTCATTAATCTCTGCCCTCCTTAATTTGTTAATATATGCACTCAAGGATATAAATTTCCACCTGAGTACTGCCTTGGCCTCATCCCAAAGAGTTTGGTAGGATGTCTCATCATTGTCATTTTCTTCAATGAAATTGTTGATTGTTTCTATGATTCCTTCTTTGACAAATTGGTTTTGAAGAATCATATTATTTAATTTCCAATTAGTTTTTGATTTGCCTGTCCAGGTGACCTTACTAATTATTATTTTTATTGCATTATGATCTGAGGTTACATTTATTATTTCTGCTCTTTTGCATTTGTTTGCAATGATTCTATACCCTATTACATGGTCAATCTTTGTGAATGTGCCATGTGCAGCTGAAAAGAAGGTGTATTCCTTTTTGTCCCTATTTATTTTTCTCCACATATCCATTAAATCTAATTTTTCTAGGACTTCATTCACCTCTCTTACCTCTTTCTTACTTGTTTTTCGTTTTGATTTATCTAGATCTGAAAGAGGAATATTTAGATCTCCCACTAGTATGGTTTTACTACCTATTTCCTTCTTGAGCTCGGCCAGTTTCTCCTTTATGAATTTGGATGCTATGTCACTTGGTGCATACATATTGAGCAGTGTTATTTCCTTATTGTTTATTCTGCCTTTAATCAGGAAGTAATGACCTTCCCTGTCTTTTTTAATCATATCTATTTTTACTTTGGCTTTGTCAGAAATCATAATAGCCACTCCTGCCTTCTTTTTTCTCATTTGACAGCTAAAAGATTTTGCTCAAGCCCTGAACCTTAAACTTGTGTATGTCCACCCGCCTCATATGTGTTTCTTGTTGACAACATATTGTAGGATTTTGGTTTCTAATCCACTCTGCTTTTTGCTTCCATTTTATGAGCAAGTTCATCTGATTCACATTCAGAGTTATAATCATCATTTGTGCATTTGCTGACATTTTCCTATCCTCCCCTATTCCTTCCCCCTTTTTCTTATACTATTTCCTTTCAAACCAGTGGTTTGCTATTGAGCCACTATCCCTTATCCCCTCCCTTGATTAACTTCCCTTTCTACCCCCTCCCACATTTTTCCACTCTTTTCGTTTTTAAAGGCCTCATGAATTCGCTCCTCCTTCTTCTCCCCTCCCTTTTTTTGACCTCCCCACTCCCCTGCTCCCCTTGGTTTATCCCTTCTGACTTTCTCAGAAGGGTTAGATAAGAGTTTTATGTCCCAAAGGATAGTATAGCTGCTCTTCCCTCTCCGGGTTGATTACACTGAGAGTAAGGTTTGATTATTACCTCTTAATGCTCGCTTCCTCTCCTTCTTATAATAGTATTTGTCCCCTCTCCTTCCCATACCCTCTTTGTGTGTAATAGAATATCCTATTTTTCTTATTCACTCAAGCTTCTTTAGGTGTCCCCTACTATTCACCCCCTCTTTCCCATCCCCCATGTCATCTTAGATTATTTAGTGCTCCACCCTCACCCTGTGAATTATTCTTCTGATTACTATAATAGTGAATACTATAATAGTAAATAGAGTTCACTACAGAGAATTGTACATAACATTTCTCTACATAGGAATACAGATAATTAGATCTTACTGAGACCCTTAAAAAGGCAAATTTAAAAATTATGAGTTTTCTTTCTTTCCCCTCTGTTTCTTATTTACCTTTTCAAGTTTCTCTCGATTTTTGTGGTTGGATATCGAACTTTCCATTTAGCCCTGGTCTTTTCTGTGCAAATACTTGGAATTCTTCAATTTTGTTGAATTTCCATACTTTCCCCTGGAAATATATAGTCAATTTTGATGGGTAGTTGATCCATGGTTGCAGGCCCAGCTCTCTTGCCTTTCTGAATATCGTATTCCAAGACTTGAGGACTTTTAGTGTGGAGGCTGCCAGATCCTGTGTGATCCTGATTGGTGCTCCTTGATATTTGAATTGTCTCTTTCTGGCTTCTTGTAAGATTTGTTCTTTTATTTGGAAGCTTTTTAATTTGGCAATTATATTCCTGGCCGTTTTCTTATCTGGATCGAAAGTCGAGGGTGATCTATGGATCCTTTCAATGTCTATATTGCCCTCTTGTTGTAGGACTTCAGGGCAATTTTGCTGAATAATTTCTTTTAGTATGGAGTCCAAATTTCTATTTATTTCACCCTTTTCAGGGAGACCAATGATTCTCAAATGTGTCTTCTAGACTGGTTTTCTTGGTCTGTCACTTTCTCTTTGAGATATTTCATGTTTCCTTCTATTTTTTCAGTCTTTTGACTTTGTTTTATTTGTTCTTGTTGTCTTGAGAGATCGTTAGCTTCTAATTGCTCAATTCTAGTCTTTAGGGACTGGTTTTC
>NC_058130.1:306327886-306368439 GCF_016433145.1 Gracilinanus agilis | reverse complement strand
TTCTCCCCTCCCTTTTTTTGACCTCCCCACTCCCCTGCTCCCCTTGGTTTATCCCTTCTGACTTTCTCAGAAGGGTTAGATAAGAGTTTTATGTCCCAAAGGATAGTATAGCTGCTCTTCCCTCTCCGGGTTGATTACACTGAGAGTAAGGTTTGATTATTACCTCTTAATGCTCGCTACCTCTCCTTCTTATAATAGTATTTGTCCCCTCTCCTTCCCATACCCTCTTTGTGTGTAATAGAATATCCTATTTTTCTTATTCACTCAAGCTTCTTTAGGTGTCCCCTACTATTCACCCCCTCTTTCCCATCCCCCATGTCATCTTAGATTATTTAGTGCTCCACCCTCACCCTGTGAATTATTCTTCTGATTACTATAATAGTGAATACTATAATAGTAAATAGAGTTCACTACAGAGAATTGTACATAACATTTCTCTACATAGGAATACAGATAATTAGATCTTACTGAGACCCTTAAAAAGGCAAATTTAAAAATTATGAGTTTTCTTTCTTTCCCCTCTGTTTCTTATTTACCTTTTCAAGTTTCTCTCGATTTTTGTGGTTGGATATCGAACTTTCCATTTAGCCCTGGTCTTTTCTGTGCAAATACTTGGAATTCTTCAATTTTGTTGAATTTCCATACTTTCCCCTGGAAATATATAGTCAATTTTGATGGGTAGTTGATCCATGGTTGCAGGCCCAGCTCTCTTGCCTTTCTGAATATCGTATTCCAAGACTTGAGGACTTTTAGTGTGGAGGCTGCCAGATCCTGTGTGATCCTGATTGGTGCTCCTTGATATTTGAATTGTCTCTTTCTGGCTTCTTGTAAGATTTGTTCTTTTATTTGGAAGCTTTTTAATTTGGCAATTATATTCCTGGCCGTTTTCTTATCTGGATCGAAAGTCGAGGGTGATCTATGGATCCTTTCAATGTCTATATTGCCCTCTTGTTGTAGGACTTCAGGGCAATTTTGCTGAATAATTTCTTTTAGTATGGAGTCCAAATTTCTATTTATTTCACCCTTTTCAGGGAGACCAATGATTCTCAAATGTGTCTTCTAGACTGGTTTTCTTGGTCTGTCACTTTCTCTTTGAGATATTTCATGTTTCCTTCTATTTTTTCAGTCTTTTGACTTTGTTTTATTTGTTCTTGTTGTCTTGAGAGATCGTTAGCTTCTAATTGCTCAATTCTAGTCTTTAGGGACTGGTTTTTGGCTATAATCTTTTGGTTTTCGGCTATGATCTTTTGGTTTTCAGCTATAATCTTCTGGTTTTCCTTTTCAATCTGGTCATTCCTGGTGTTCAATTTGCTTATCAGTTCATTTGATTTCTGAGCCTCACTTTCCAGTTGCAAGATTCTACCTTTTAAACTGTTATTTTCTTGCCAGATCTCTTCCATCTTCCTCAAAATCTCAGTTTTGAACTCTTCCATAGCTTATGACCCATTTTCCTTATTTGAGGAGAGTCCAGATGCTTTTTTGTTCTCCTCCTCTGTTTGCTCCTTTGTCTGGATTTTCTTTGTGTAAAAGTTGTCGAGTGTTAAAGACTTCTTTTTCTTGTTGTTAATCTTTCTCTTCTGAACTTCCTGAGACTGGGTAGCCATCGTTAGCCCAGCAGCTTCTCAGTTTTATCCTTGTGCTCATGGTCTGTCCGCAGTCTTTTGGCTCCTGAGGTCTGAGGTCTGGTTTTTTCCAAGGTCAAGCCCCCTGATGGATCCCCTTGCTTGATCCTCTGCTGGAGGTTTCTTTACAAGTCTCAGGGAGTTGTTTCCATAGTCATATACCCATCTGCACTGGTTCCCCATTCAGTGTTTCAGAGCCTTAGCTCGAGACTGTGTTTGCCTCCACCCGCTCCTCCGCCCGTGCCTGCACTCTGTGCCTACCCTCTGCATCCGCACTCACAGTTCGTGTGCATTCTTTAGCTTTTTGGGGTCCCAAATCTTGCTGCTCTCAGGAACAGGCCCTGGAGCTACCAATGACTCAATGGGTGCCCCAAACTTGCTCTATTTCTTTTTAGCTGGCTTTGGAGCTATAGGTGGTATGTGTGGAGGGGGTGCGGGTGGGGGGTGGTTGCTCAGCCCACGATTTAGTGAGAGCTATTTCACCCCTTTATAGCCTGGAAATGTCCAGATTCCACGTACCGTCCACGCTGCACCCTGTTGTGGGGTTCCTCCATTCGTCTGGACTTGTTTTTATGTCCCCTTGAGGAGTCTTGTGTGTTTAGGTCAGGAGAGGTTAAGAGCTGCTTTTTACTCTGCCGCCATCTTAACCCAGAAGCTCAAGTGTTTATTTTTTAGAGTTAAAGGAAATAAACATAATTTTGAAAAACAGTTTTAGAACCTCAAGGCAAGTATTTTAGCCATAGGAATAAAGGGAGAAAAAAATAATATTACTTATCTGAAAGCATCAAAGTTATTTGTTCTATATTTTTAAAAAATTGTGTAGAAGACCGAATTGGGGTAGATTAGCAAAAATGAAATAAAATCATTTGATTACTCCTGTGTTCTGTAAACTCAAGAACATAAACATCTTCCATAAGGCTTAGCACTGATAAAATAGGACAAGATGAGTTGGTTAAAATTAAAATAGATTTAGACCAGAATCTCATACCATAGAGCAAATGGATATACTGACTAAATTTTCAGATATCATAACATTTTTATTTTATTTCCTCCATAAATTTTTCTCTAGGAAAGCAGTTTGTTTTGCTTCACATCATGTTGAATATGGAAATATAAATTATGTTATATATACAACCTTTATCATATTACAGGCCTTCTTGATGAGGGGATAGAACATGAATTGCAAATTATCAGAAAATGAATATTGAAAAATTATACTGGCATTTAATCTGGAAAAAATAAAGTTTTATTATAATAAAAAGAAATACAGGAACAAATTTTAAAAATGTAGTTATACATAAATAGCCATATTAGAGCTTGCTACAAATCATAGCTAACAAAATATATACCAATGAAAATGATTTCACATCCAGAAAACTGGCAAAGATAAAAGAAAGAAATATTTAAATTTGGGACGCATTATGAGCAGATATTCACATTAATACTATCAGAAACTGTGAATTGGATGATTAAAATAAATTATTAAGTAGTTAAGTGTAAAATACAATTCATCAATCATTTCCACTGCTACATTTCCCTGCTAAGAAAACTAGCCAATGAAGACCTGAGACTACGTGGCATTTTAAAGTTTTGCCAAAGGATAAATGGGAAGAAACTTATTTCTCCAGAAGAAACATAAAATTCTTTCTTGAGGAACACTCATAAATTCCCACAAAGTTCAAAATTGCATTTCAGTTAAGTGACATACATTTAATTTTGTCAAACTTGCTTTTAGAATGTGGCTATTAAATATATTGCAGGTGAGTTTGAAGACTTAATTGAACATTTTATTCAATAATTGCAGTGTAAATTTTTTCTCCATTGTGAAATTTATGAAAAATGTCTCTAAAAGATTATAATGTGTCATAACTTTAAACTTATGGTTTTATTGCTTTGAGAATACACAGTATGCCACTTTTAAGGAAATTTGCTACTTTTCATGTTTTGCATATCTTAGGTCAACATTTGGGGAACTTTCCCTCAGTTTGCAACAGATTTCCATGAAATTGAAACTTATTTACCATACTCCTTTTGTCTGAAATTCTTACATAGCTACATATATATAAAGAGTTGTCAATATTACATTTGTATTCCATATATGATTAAGCTAAGACATTCTTAGTCAATACTTTTAAGTACAAAGGAAATAATTATGGCCAAGATCATATCCAAATTGCTTTTCTAGTGGTGGTACATTTCCTATGGAGGACAGATAACTTCTAAGTTCCTTAAAATAGCTTTATAAATATATTTTAGTAGCAAAAGCCATTTGAGAGTATCAATTTTGCAGCTTTCCACAGTCTAATGCCCAGCAATTTTCCCACCATTTTCCCATTTGGAGCACATTTTCCTCTACCAATTGAAGTTTTCTATATCAAGTTCTTCACTTACTATTGATGGGACACAGTACTTAATTCCTACAAAATTAATTGAACTATTTAATCCTCCTTATCTTGAAACAGATGGATAAATTTGTGCTGTCACTCATTTCTATACCTTACTATATTTATCATCCTACCTCTTTTTCATCATAATGCTATCCCCCCACCCCGGACATATAAAATCTTTCCATTATGATATCAGGTGAGATTTTTTTCTCATACCTACCTCTCAGTAACATTAACAACTGACTAAGCCCAATGCCTCCCAGAAAGAGGAAATTAATGAAATTACACATGTCCCAGAACTAGAAAGTAAGAGGTCTGCTCCCATGTTCCTCCTCAAAATAAATTTTTTTCTAACTTTTGTATGATTTTAAAATTGATTTTATTTTGGGGTTATTGATTCATTGACTCAATTATTTGTTTGAGATTATGATTCTATATCTTGACCAAGCAAGAAATGCAGGATCCACGAATGGGACAATGTCAAATATTCTGCATTGCCCCATTTCTGACCTGATTGCCCCTCCCCCACTCCTGAGAGTTCCCATATTGGTGTCACAGAGTGTAAACATTTGACTAGCTTAGTCTAATTGCACCTCAGAACTCTTGAAATCCAACAATATGACAGCCTTAGCCACCCTAACTGAAGGGATTAAAGACAAATTCTATCATTCCTGAATCAAAGTTATTATTTTTATGTGATTTGCAAATCACTCTTCAAGATTGCATGTTAATGATGACAACAATAAATATAAGCAATAGCAAATTCTGGTACAAATCAAGTAATAAAGAAATAAGGTCTTTATTATTATTCTCTTATCTTTAAAAGCTTCATTGAATGTGGGGAACATCCACCAAACAAGGAAGCATGCATAAGATCATCATTCCTGGTTTTGGTACACAGTGGAGATAAGAGAGGCCTGCTTCCAACCACATGTGATATCACTAGGGAACCTTCAGTGTGAGATGATGAGAAGCTGCTATATTGACTGTTGAGATTGACGACCTATTGTTTGAGACATTGAGAATTGTTTTCTCAGCTCTGCTTACTTCAACATTCAATAGTTTATATACATCTTTCTTATTTCTTTGGATTATTCACTTTTGTCATTTATTATAGCACAGTACTATTACTTTGCCTTTATGTACCACAGTTCATTTAGCTATTATCCCATTTAGGCACCTACTATTTTTATATTTTTTTGCTCTTACAAATATTGCTTTGAGTATTTTAATATACACAAGGCCTTCCTTTTTATTGATGGATTCTTTAGAGTATAAGACTGAAAAATGTAGAAGAAAATGCTGAATGTCTCACCAACTGACCTGGTAAATAGGCAAAGGAAAAATAATTTAAGAATCTCTGGACTAGGCTGAAGAGGCAAGATGATGGATTAAAGGCCGTCAGCAAGTTGAATTTTCTCAAATTCCCTTCCAAAAAATTTTAAAATAACACTTAAACCCAATTTTGTAGTGACAGAACCAACAAAAGTTTGAAGTAAGACATTTTTCTAGACTAAGAAAACATAAAAGGTTGACAAGAGAAGACTATTACACAGAGGTAGAGGCCTACCCATAGCCCATACACAGGACTATAGTAACAGCAGCTAAGAAAGCAGCAGTAGAAGCTTTCCAAACTCTCATCCCAGACATGGTAAGGGAATCAAACAACTGGTCAGAAAAAGATTATACTAATGTTTCCTGACAGTAGGTAGAGCTGGCCCAGATTAGCAGGTCTATTGCCCATACACAGTTATGGGTAGCAGTTTAAGGGTGGAGAGGAGCACTAGCAAGTGCAGCTTGCAGGTGAACAAGGCTTCTTTCTGGGTAAAGACTAGATTACAGATCAGGAGAAGAGTGACCATAACCCTCTCTAGATCAAAGCACCATGAAATTTGCAGTTCCCCAAAACTACCTCTGAAAACAATTTGAGACATTGCCTTCCCATCTCCAGATAAGCAGAGCCCAGCTATAACATGAAGTCCAAGGTAAAAAATAAGCTAGAAAATTAACAAAAATAAACTAAAAAAAATTGCTCTAAAAAGGTTCTACTGTGGCAGATAAGCCCAAGATATAAACTCAGAACAAGACAACAATGTGAAAACAACAACTTCCCTCCAAAAAAAGCATAAAAGAAAAAATGTTAATTAGACCTCATAACAATAAGAATCTACAGAAGAGTCAAAGAGACAGGCATGGTAGATAAAAAATTGGGAAAAGTAATGAGAGTGATGTAACAAAATCATGAAAAGAAACTGGCTTGGTAAAAGAAGCACAAAAGATACTGAAGAAAATCACTAAGGAAAAGAATTTGTTAAGAAGTAGAATAGGTAAAGTAGAAAAGGAGAATAAGAAATTCAATGAATAAAAGAACTCATTAAAAAGTATAAATGCCAGGCTTCCGGGTTAAGATGGCGGTAGAGTAAAAAGAAGCTGCTTAATCTCTCCTAACCAAAGCATACAGGACTCCTCAAGGGGACCGAAAAACAAATCCAGATGAACGAAGGGACCCACACAAAAGGGTGCAGCATTGAAGGTACATGGAATCAGGGCATTTCCATGCTATAAAGGGGTGAAACAGCTCTCACTAGAGTGCAGGCTGAGGAAGCCCCTCTCCCACCACCCACACCACCTACAGTGCCAAGGCCAGCTCACAAGAATTAAAGCAGATTTTGAGTACCCATTAAGTCATTGGCAGCTCCGGGGCCTGTTCCTGAGAGCAGTAAAACTTAGGACCCCAAGAGGCTAAAGAACTCACATGGACTTTGAATACAGACCCTGAGCTCTAGCTCTGCCTTGGGTGAAGTCATTGACTTAGGCTCAGACAAGGATCTTGAGCTCAGGCTTGGACCTCTAGTGGGGACCCTGTGCAGACGGGAGCACTGCTGTGGAAGCAGCACCCTGAGACTGCTGAAGGAGCCTCGGGCAGAGGGGCAGACCTGCGGACCACAAAGAGGCTCGACCCCGAAAACAATGAGACCTGAGACCTGAGGAGCCTAGAGAACGCAGACAGGCGCTGAGAGTGAGGATAAAGCTGAGAAGAGGCGGAGCTAACAATGGCAACCCAAAATCGGAAAACCCCAGAAGAGAAAGATCATCAAGAAGAAATCTGTAACACTCAACAACTTTTACACAGATGAAGTCCAGACAACAGAGCAAACAGCACAGGAGAACAAACAAGTAATCATATCCAAACCTTCCCAAAATAATGAAAACTGGTCACAAGCTATTGAAGAGTTCAAATCAGAGATGATGAGAAAGACGGAAGAGATCTGGTAAGAAAATAACAGTTTAAAAGGCAGAATTTTGCAATTGGAAAGTGAGGCTCAGAAATCAAATGAACTGATAAGCAAATTGAACACCAGAAATGACCAGATTGTAAAGGAAAACCAAAAGATTATAGCTGAAAACCAGTCCCTAAACACTAGAATTAAGCAATTAGAAGCTAATGACAGCAAGAACAAGACAGGAAGAACAAATAAAATGAAGTCAAAAGACTGATAAAATAGAGGAAACATGAAATATCTCAATGAGAAAGTGACAGACCAAGAAAAACAGTCTAGAAGAGACAATTTGAGAATCATTGGTCTTCCTGAAAAGGGTGAAATTAATAGAAATTTGGACTCCATACTAAAAGAAATTATTCAGCAAAATTGTCCTGAAGGTCTACAACAAGAAGGCAATATAGACATTGAAAGGATCCATAAAACACCCTCTACAATAGACCCAAAAAATACAATACTCAGGAATATAATAGCCAAATTCAAGAGCTTCCAAGTAAAAGAACAAATCTTACAAGAAGCCAGAAAGAGACAATTCAAATATCAAGGAGCACCAATCAGGATCACACAGGATCTGGCAGCCTCCACACTAAAAGACTGCAAGTCTTGGAATATGATATTCAGAAAGGTAAGAGAACTTGGTCTTCAACCACAGATCAACTACCCGTCAAAACTGACTATACACCTCCAGGGCAAAGTATGGGCATTCAACAAAATTGAAGATTTCCAAGTATTTGCACAGAAAAGACCAGGACTAAATGAAAAGTTCGATATCCAACCACAAAAAATCAAGAAAAACATGAAAAGGTAAAAAAGAAACAGAGGAGAAAGAAAGAAAACTCATAATTTTTAAATTTGCCTCTTTAAGGGCTTCAATAAGATCTAATTATCTATATTCCTATGTGGAGAAATGCCATGTATAATTCTTTGTAGTGAACTCTATTACTATTATAGTATTCACTATTATAGTAATCATAAGAATAATTCATATGGAGAGGGTGGAATACTAAATGGTTTAAGATGATATGGATGGTGGGAAATAGGGGGATGAATGGTAGGGGACACCAAGAGAAACTTGAATGAATAAGAAAAATAGGATATTCTATTACACACAAAGAGGGCATGGGAAGGGGAGTAGACAAATACTATTATAAGAAGGAGAGGAAGAGAGCATTAAGAGGTAATATTTAAACCGCAATCTCAGTGTAATCAACCCAGAGAGGGAAGAGTAGCTATATTATCCATTGAGATATAAAACTCTATCTAATCCTACTGAGAAAGTCAGAAAGGATAAACCAAGGGGAAAAGGGGAGTGGGGAGGTCAAAAAAAAAGGAGGGGAGAAGAAGGGGGAGAGAATTCAATAGGCTTTTAAAAATAAAAAGAGGGGAATAATAAGGGAGGGGGTAGAAAGGGAAGATAGTCAAGGGATGGGATAAGGGATACTGGCTTAAAGCAAACCACTGGTTTAAAAGGAAATAGTGTTAAGAAGAAGGAGTAAGAGGAGGGGAGGATAGGAAAATGTGAGCAAATGCACAAATGATGATTATAACTCTGAATGTGAAAGGGATAAACTCGCTCATAAAACGGAAGCAAATAGCAGAGTGGATCAGAAACCAAAATCCTACCATATGTTGTCTACAAGAAACACATATGAGGCAGGTAGACACACACAGGTTTAAGATTAAGGGCTTGAGCAAAGTCTTTTGGGCGTCAAATGAGAAAAAGAAGGGAGGAGTGGCTATTATGATTTCTGACAAAGCCAAAGTAAAAATAGATACGATTAAAAAAGACAGGGAAGGTCATTACATCCTGATTAAAGGCAGTAAAACAATGAGGAAATAACACTGCACAATATGTATGCACCAAGTGGCATAGCATCCAAGGTCATAAAGGAGAAACTGGCAGAGCTCAAGAAGGAAATAGATAGTAAAACCATAATAGTGGGAAATCTACCTCTTTCAGATCTAGATAAATCAAACCAAAAAAATAAATAAGAAAGAGGTAAGAGAGGTGAATGAAGCCCTAGAAAAATTAGATTTAATTGATATATAAATAAATAGGGACGAAAAGGAATACACCTTCTTTTCAGTTGTACATGGTACATTCACAAAGATTGACTATGTAATAGGGCATAGAAACATTGCAAACAAATGCAAAAGAGCAGCAATAATAAGTGTAACCTTCTCAGACATAATGCAATAAAAATAATAATTAGTAAGGGCACCTGGACAGGCAAAAAAAACTAATTTGAAATTAAATAATATGATTCTCCAAAACCAATTAGTCAAAGAAGAAATCATAGAAACAATCAACGATTTCATTGAAGAGAATGATAATGATGAAACATCCTACCAAAATCTGTGGGATGCAGCCAAGGCAGTACTCAGGGGGAAATTTATATCCTTGAGTGCATATATTAACAAATTAGGGAGGGCAGAGATTAATGAATTGGGCATGCAACTCAAAAAATTAGAAAGCGAGCAAATTAAAAACCCTCAGATGAAAACTAAATTAGAAATACTAAAAATTAAGGGAGAAATTAATAAAATCGAAAGTAAAAGAAATATTGAATTAATAAATAAGACTAGAAGCTGGTATTTTGAAAAAACAGATAAAATAGACAAAGCAATGGTCAATCTAATATGAAAAAGGAAAGAAGAAAACCAAATTAACAGTATCAAAGATGAAAAGGGAGACCTCACCTCTAATGAAGGGGAAATTAAGGCAATCATTAAAAACTATTTCACCCAACTATATGGCAATAAATATAACAATTTAGGAGATATGAATGAATATTTACAAAAACATAAATTGCCTAGATTAACAGCAGAAGAAATAGAATACCTAAATAATCCCATATCAGAAAAAGAAATTGAACAAGCCATCAAAGAACTCCCTAAGAAAAAAATTACCAGGACCTGATGGATTCACAAGTGAATTTTATCATTCAAAGAGCAACTAATCCCAATACTATACAAATTATTTGATATGATAAGCAAAGAAGGAGTCCTACCAAATTCCTTTGATGACACAAATATGGTACTGATTCCAAAGCCAGGGAGATCAAAAACAGAGAAAGAAAACTATAGACCAATCTCCCTAATGAACATAGAGGCAAAAATCTTAAATAGAATACTAGCAAAGAGCCTCCAGCAAGTAATTAAGAAGATCATCCAACATGATTAGGTGGGATTTATGCCAGGAATGAAGGGATGGTTCAACATTAGTAAAATCATCCACATAATTGACCATATCAACAGTCTAACAAAAAAAATCACATGATTATTTCAATAGATGCTGAAAAGGCCTTTGACAAAATACAGCAACCTTTCCTATTGAAAACACTGAAAAGTATAGAAATAGAAGGATTTTTCCTAAAAATAATAAACAGTATATACCTAAAACCATCAACAAGTATCATATGCAATGGGGATAAATTAGAAGCCTTCCCAATAAGATCAGGAGTGAAACAAGGATGCCAATTATCGCCTCTACTATTCAACATAGTACTAGAAACATTAGCAGTAGGAATTAGAGAAGAAAAAGAATTTGAAGGTACCAAAATAGGCAATGAGGAGACTAAGCTAACACTCTTTGCAGATGATATTATGGTCTACTTAAAAAATCCTAGAGAATCAACTAAGAAACTTGTAGAAATAATCAACAACTTTAGGAAAGTTGCAGGATACAAAATAAATGCACATAAATCATCAGCTTTTCTATATATTTCCAACACATCACAGCAGCAAGAGGTAGAAAGAGAAACACCATTTAAAATCACCCTAGGCAATATAAAATACTTGGGAATCTATCTACCAAAACAAACACAGAAATTATAAGAAAACAACTACACAACACTTTCCAAACAAATAAAACTGGATCTAAACAATTGGAAAGCCATTGATTGCTCATGGGTAGGACGAGCAAACATAATAAAAATGACCATTCTACCCAAATTAATTTACCTATTTAGCGCCATACCTATGAAACTACCAAAAAACTTCTTTACTGAATTAGGAAAAACTATAACAAATTTCATTTGGAATAACAAATGATCAAGAATATCAAAGGAAATAATGAAAAAAATGTGAAGGAAGGGGGCCTAGCAGTACCAGATATTAAACTATACTATAAAGCAGCAGTCATTAAAACAATATGGTACTGGCTAAGAGATAGAAGGGAGCATCAGTGGAATAGACTTGGGATTAATGACATCAGCAAGACAGTGTTTGATAAATTCAAAGAACCCAACTTTTGGGACATGAATCCACTATTTGACAAAAACTGCTGGGAAATTTGGAAAACAATATGGGAGAGATTAGGTTTAGATCAACATCTTACACCCTATACCAAGATAAATTCAGAATGGGTGAATGACTTGAATATACAGAGGGAAACTAAAAATAAGTTAAGTGAACACAAAATAGTATACCTGTCAGATCTCTGGGAAAGGAAAGATTTTAAAACCAAGCAAGAGTTAGAGAAAATTACAAAATATAAATTAAATCGTTTTGATTATATTAAACTAAAAAGTTTTTGTACAAACAAAATCAATGTAGTCAAAATCAGAAGGGAAACAACAAATTGGGAAAAAATCTTTGTAACAAAAAACTCTGACAGGGGTCTAATCACTCAAATATACAAGGAGTTAAATCAATTATATAAAAAATCAAGCCATTCCCCAATTGATAAATGGGCAAGAGACATGAATAGGCAATTTTCAGGTAAAGAAATCAAAAGTATCAATAAGTACATGAAAAAGTGTTCCAAATATCTAATAATTAGAGAAATGCAAATCAAAACAACTCTGAGGTATCACCTCACACCTAGCAGATTGGCTAAAATGAAAGAAGGGGAGAGTAATGAATGTTGGAGGGGATGTGGGAAAATTGGGACATTAATGCATTGCTGGTGGAGCTGTGAACTGATCCAGCCATTCTGGCTGGCAATTTGGAATCATGCTCAAAGGGCTATAAAAGAATGCCTGCCCTTTGATCCAGCCATACCATTGCTGGGTTTGTACCCCAAAGAGATCATAGATAAACAGACTTGTACGAAAATATTTATAGCTGTGCTTTTTGTGATGGCAACAAACTGGAAAAGGAGGGTATGTCCTTCAATTGGGGAATGGCTGAACAAACTGTGGTATATGCTGGTGATGGAATACTGTTGTGCTAAAAGGAATAACAAACTGGAGGAGTTCCAGGCGAACTGGAGAGACCTCCGAGAACTGATGCAGAGGGAAAGGAGCAGAGCCAGAAGAACATTGTACACAGAGACTGATATACTGTGGTAAAATTGAATGTAATGGACCTCTGTACCAGCAGCAATACAATGACCCAGGACAATTCTGAGGGATTTATGGTAAAGATGCTACCCACATTCAGAGGAAGGACTGCAGGAGAGGAACCATATAAGAAAAGCAACTGCTTGAATGCATGGGTTGGGGTTGACATGATTGGGGATGTGGACTCGAAACTACCACACCAAAGCAACTAACAACAATTTGGAATTAGGTCTTGATCAATGACACATGTTACAACCAGTGGAAATGTGCATCGGCCATGGGTGTGGGAGTACGGGGGATGAAATGGAAAGTAAGAGCATGAATCATGTTACCATGTTAAAAATGAATATTAATAAATGTTTTTAAAAAATTAATTTAATTTTAAAAACTCATAAATGGAAAAAAGAGACAAAAACTCACTAAAAATTGTTCTCTAAAAATTTAATTGGGCAAGTGGAAGCTAATGACAGCATGAGACACCAAAAAAGAATAAAACAAAGGGAAAAATATGAAAAATTAACAGAAAATGTGAAATGTCACATCAGAAAAACCACTGTCCTAGAAAAAAAGGCTGAGGAGAGATAATTTATGAATTATTAGCCCTCTAAAAGTCATGATTATACAGGGACCCTAGATGCTGGTTAAGAGTGAGGGCTATGATGAAGGAATAGAAGGAAGAAGATGTAGGAGTAACTAGAGGGGTGCCTTTTCACCATGAAGATCCTCTCTAAGCAAGAATAAAATATCACCATAAAATGAATACAGGAGTGAGGGAATCAACAGAGACATAGTGAAGCAACCCTCAAAAGAGGAGAAACCTAAAAGGTAGGCAGAGACCATCTGGGGTACTTGGGTGAGAGGTGAAAGGAGCTAGTAGGAGTTATAGCAGTAACTGAGGACCTAGCTAAGAGCAAACCACACCCTCTACCCACACACATCTGCTCTCACAGGTTCATAGCTGAAACCCTCCCTGGTGAGCAGACCCTGAGATCCTGCCAGGGGAAGTAGTGGTCTAAGCCAATTCACACTACTTAAAATTTCAAACCTGTGGAAAAGTCTAGAGTGCCAGTCCAGTGCAATCAGGACTGAAAGGGGCCAATCTGCATGGGCCCAGATATAAGCCAGGAATACCAGTCTGGGCTTGGCATGAGGACAAGATCCACAAATTTGGAGTGAGGACACAGTTCTCAGGAGGAGTTTCCCTGGGATTTTTTTTGCCCAAAACTGAAGGTAGAGCTCCAGAACAGAGCAATCAAGGGTGTGCCTGATTGAATCAAGAACACCTTGAGACAAAAATAAGTTGAACCTAGCTCCATTGGCGCTAGATTTTGATCAGTACCTAACCTGATCAAGTTTAGGATGAGATCAAAAGCTTACACTGAAGCCTAAGGAAACTCTTTAAACTAGGAACATCTCAACTATGAATTGAATAAGCATGGGTAGGGAACTATCAGAGCTCTCAGCCCTTAGATCATCTGGTAAATTAGTAATAACCCAGAAAATAAGCCAAAAATAACATCAATGAAGGCCTGAAGTTTAAGAGGGGAACCCAAATTCCCAGAAAACAGAGGTTACCTATAATTAAATAGGAAAAATGAGCAAACAATCAAAAAAACACATAACTCTAAAGACTTTTTATAGAGACAAAGAGCAAAGTGCAGACACAGAAGGGGACAGTGAAACCAAAGGAAACACACATGAAGTCCAAAAGAAAAATATGGAATGGACATAGAGACTGAAAGAGCTCAAATAAGTTTTTGAAAACCAATTAAAAGAGATAGAGGAGAAATAGAGAAGAGAAAGGAAAGGTAATACAAGAAGAAGTGAAAGTGATGCAAGAAGAATAGGGCCAATTAAAAAAAGGGAGAACCAAAAATGAACAGAAGAACACCAGGTCTTAAAAATCAGAACTGACAATGTAGAAACTAATGATTTCATAAGAAATCAAGAAAAGATAAAGCAGAATCAAAGGAATGAAAAAACAGAGGAAAACACAGAATGTCTTACTAAAAAAAACTTACCTAGAAAAAAGATGTAGGAGAGACAATCTGAGAATTGTTGGACTACCTGAAAGCCATGATGATGAAAAAACCTTGAACATTATATTACAAGATATTATCAAAGATAATCTCTGTCCAGAGATCCTCAAACAAGAAAATAAAATTGAAATTAAAAGAATTTACAGATTACCTCTAGAAAGAAATCCTCAACTGACAACTTCCACAAATGAAATAGCTAAATTCAAGAGACACCAAGCCAAGGGAAAAAATACTTCAAACAGGCATAAAGAAACCATTCAAATACCATGGAGCTTCAATCAGGATCACTCAAGACCTAGCAGTTTCTATATTAAATGATTGTAGGGCATGGAATATGATATTCATGAAGGCAAAAGATTTGGGTTTACAACCCAGAGTCACTTATCCAGTGAAACTGAGTACATTCTTTCAGAGGAAAAAAATGGACGTCCAATAAGATAGAAGATTTCCAAGCATTCTTCAGGAATAAGCCAGACCTAAACAAAAAAGTTGAAGTCCAAGTACAAGATACAAGAGAAGCCCAAAAAGGTAAATAAGGAAGAGAAAATTTAAGAGACTCAATAAGGTAAAAATGTTTATATGTCTACATTGAAAAAGGATCTCTGCAATTCTCAAAAATTACTCTTAGTAGTAGACAAGATAGAAGGAATTTACTCAGAAAGAGGGTACAGAAGTAAGCTGATTATGATAATATGAGTTATAGGATAATAGATGATGATATGCTGTATATAGAAATGGAATGATTTGGAATGATATGTATGTATGATATGATATGTATGCATATGAATGACATGTAAAAAATTAATCAATGACTGAAAGAGAGGGTTGTACTGAGGGAAAAGAGAAAGGAGAGAGAGAATGGGGTAAATTATATAACATAAAAGGCAAGACAATTCAATATAGAAAGGGAAGGATAAGGGTGGTGATGGGCAATGCCTAAACTTTACTATCATTTTAACTGGCTCAGAGAGGGAAAAACAAGTATACTCAATGGAGTATAGAATTCTGTCACCCTACAGAGACAAAGAAGGAGAACAAGAAAAGGGAAGGAGAAGTAATTAAAGGGAGGGGAAACTGAAGGGGTGACAAAAAAGCAAAATACTGGTGAGGAGGAATAGAGTGAAAGGGAATAGAGCAGGATGCAAAGAGGATAATACTATGGAGGGCAATACACAGTTAATAACCATAATGCTAAATGTGAATGGGATGAACTCACTCATTAAACAGAAGTGGATAGCAGAATGGATTAAAAAAAAGAATCCTGCTATATGTTGTTTACAAGAAACACATTTAAGGCAGGGTAACACACACAGATTCAAGGTAAAAGGCTGGAGCAGAATTTATTATGCATCATCTAAAGTAAAAAAAAAAAAGCAGGAATAGCAATCAAGATACAAGACAAAACCAAAGTAGAAATTGATCTGATTAAAAGAGATATGGAAGGATATTATATTTTGCTAAAAGATACTGAAAACAATGAAGTAATATCAATACTAAACATTTATGCACCAAATGATATGGCATGTAGATTTCTAAAGGAGAAATTGAAGTAACTCAAGAAGGAAATAGATAGTAAGACTGTACTAGTGGGGGATCTCAAACTTTCCCTTTCAGAACTAAATAAATCAAATTAAAAAAAAGTAAATAAGAAAGAAGCAAGAGAAGTAAATGAAATGCTAGAAAAATTAGAGTTAATAGATATCTGAGGAAAACTGAACAGGGATAAAAAATAAATATACCTTCTTCTCAGTAGTACATGGTACATATGCAAAGATTGACAATGCATTAGGGCAAAGAAGTATTGCAAATAAATGCAGAAAAGCAGAAATAACAAATTCCACTCTTTCATATCATAATGTGGTAAAAATTATAATTAACAAGGGTCTATAGAAGGGCAAATTTAAAGTTAACTGGTAACTAAATAATCTAATTCTTTAAAGCTGGTGGGTCAAAGAAGAAATCATAGAAAAAATTACAGACTTCATTAAAGAGAATGACAATGAAAAGACATCATATCAAAACTTATGGTATGCAGGCAAAGCAGTACTTAGTGGAAAATTTATATCTCTGAGTGCCTATACCAGCAAAACAGAGAGGGAGAAAGGGAGGAGATCAATGAATTGAGCTTGCAACTTAAAAAATTAGAAAAAGAACAAATTAAAAATCCTCAGATAAAAACCAAATTGGAAATCCTAAAAATTAAAGGAGAAATTAATTAAACTGAAAGTAAAAGAACTATTGAACTCATAATTAAGACTAAGAGCTGGTACTTTGAAAAAATTAAAATAGGTAAATATTAGTTAATCTAATTAAAAAAGAAAGCAACTCAAATTGGCAGTATCAAAGATGAAAAAATGATCTCACCTCTAATGAAGAGGAAATTAAGGTAATTATTTAGAATTACTTTTATTAATAATATGGCAATAAATGTGACAATATAGGGGAAATGGATGAATATTTACAAATATATAAACTGCCTAGATTAACAAAAGAGGAAATAGAATACTTAATCCCATCTCAGAAAAAGAAATGAACAAGCCATCAAGAAATTTCCTACAAAATAATCCCCAGGGCCAAATGGATTCACAAGTGAATTCTCTCAAACATTAAAAGAACAACTAATCCCAATACTACACAATTTATATGACAAAAAAAGCAGTGAAAAAGTTTTACAAACTCCTTCTATGACACAAATATGGTACTGATTCCGAAGCAGGGCAGACCAAAACCTGACAAAGAAAACTACAGACCAATCTCCTTAATGAACATAGATGCAAAAATCTTAAATAGCAAAAAGACTCCAGGAAGTGATCATGAGGATTATTCACTGTGATCAAGTGAGATTTATACCAGGAATTCAAGGATGGTTTAATATTAGGAAAATCATTAACATAGTTGATCATACCAATTATCAAACCAACAGAAATCACAAGATTATCTCAATAGATGCAGGAAAAAGCCTTTCACAAAATATAACACTCACTCCTATTGAAAACGCGAGAAAGTACAAAAATAGGATGGTCGTTCCTCAAAATAATAACCAGTATATATTTAAAACCTGGAGCAAGTATGATCTGCAATGAGAACAAGTTAGAAGTTTTCTCAATAAGATTAGGAATGAAGCAAGGGTGCTTATATCACCTCTATTATTTAATATTGTACCAGAAGTGCTCATGGTAGCAATTAGAGAAGAAAGAGAAATTAAAGGGATTAAAGTAGGCAATGAGGAAAATAAAGTATCACTCTTTGCAGAAATATGATGGTATACTTAAAGAAACTCAGAACATCAACTAAAAGGCTAGTGGAAATAATTAAAAACTTTAGCAGTTTCAGGGTATAAGATAATCCCACAAAAATCATCAGCATTTCTATATATTTCCAGCACTACTCAGCAGCAGAAGTTAGAGAAATTCCATTTAAAATTACTCTAGACAATATAAAATATTTAGGAATCTATCTGCCAATACAAACACAGGAATTATATGAACACAACTACAAAACACTTCTCACAGAATTAAAACTAGATCTAAATAATTGGGAAAACATTAATTGCTCCTGGGTAGGATGAGCTAATATAATAAAAATGACAGTCCTACCCAAATTAATCTACTTATTCAGTGCCATACCTATCAAACTACCAAAAAATATTTTTATAGAATTAGACAAAATTATGACAGTTCATCTAGAAGAAGAAAAGATCAAAAATAACAAGGGAGATAATGGAAAAAATGTGAAGAATGAAGGCCTAGAAGTACCAGATCTTAAACTATAATATAAAGCAGTGGTAGTCAAAATAATATGGTACTGGCTAAGAGACAGAAGGGTAGATAAATGGAATAGAATAGGGGTAAATAACCTGAGTAAACTAGTGTTCAATAAACCCAAAGACTCTTGTTTTGGGGACAAGAAATCAATATTTGACAAAAAATTTCTGGGAAAATTGGAAAACAGTATAGAAAAAATTAGGTTTAGATCAACTCTTACACCTTATACCAAGATAAATTCAAAATGTGTATGTATCTTAAATATAAAGAGTGAAACCATAAATAAATTAGGTGAACAAAGAAGAGTGTACCTATCAGATCTGTGGAAAAGGAAGGAATTTAAGACCAAGCAAGAGATAGAGAATATTGCAAATTATAAAAAAAAAAGTGGCTTTGATTATATCAAATTAAAAAAGATTTTTTTACAAATAAAACCAAATGCAATCAAAATTAAAAGGAAAGCAACAAAGTGGGAGAACGTTTTTATAACAAAACTCTCTGACAAATGTTTAATTTCTGAAATATATAAGGGAATTAAGTCAAATTTACAAAAAGTCAAGTCAAATGCTCAAGTGATATGAATAGGCGATTTTCAGATGAAGAAATTAAAACTATCAATAAGCACATGAAAAAGTGTTCCAAATCCCTTTTGATTGGAGAAATGCAAATTAAAACAACTCTAACATACCACTTTATACCTAACAGACTGACCAATATGGAAGCAAAGGAAAGTGATAAACGTTGGAGGGGATGTGGCAAAAATGGGACAATAATGCACTACTGGTGTAGTTGTAAATTGATCCAACCATTCTGGAAGGCAATTTGGAATTTTGTACAAAGGGCTGTAAAAGACTGCCTGCCTTTGACCCAGCCATACCACTGCTGGGTTTGTACCCCAAAGAAATAATAAGGAAAAAGACCTGTACAAAAATATTCATAGCCACATTCTTTGTGGTGGCAAAAAAAATTGGAAAATTGATTGGGGAATAGCAGAACTAATTGTGGTATTTGATGGTCGTGGAATATTGTTGTGCTGAAAGGAATAATGAACCGGAGGAATTCCATGTGAACTGGAAAGAATTCCAGGAATTGATGCAGAGAGAAAGGAGCAGAACCAGGAGAACATTGTACTCAGAGAATGATGCATTATGGTACAATCTAAAGTAATGAACATTTCTACTAGCAGCAATGCAATGACCCAGGAAAATTCAGAGAAACTTGTGATAAAGAATTCAAGAATGCTGTCCACATCTAGATAAAGAACTGTGGAAATGGAAATGCATTAGTAAAATATGCAACCAATCATGTAATTGATAGGGATATGATTGGGGTTTTGACATTAAAGGAAACTCTCTACTGCAGATATGAATAACACGGAAATAGGTTTTGAACAATGATACATATATAACCCAGTGGAACTGCTTATCAGAGTGGGTAGGAAACAGCAAGGGGTGGGGAGGATTATGAATCATGTAACCATGGCAAAGTATTCTAAATTAAAAAAGGGGAAAAATAATTGAATGAGGAAAGCTCAAAATCACCATGAGAATTCTCTACAAATAAACTTAGAATAATATCACAAGAATACTGGAAAAAAAAGAACCAACAAGGAGATGGAATGAAGCAACTTTCATGCAGAGAACAACTTGAAAAGTAGGTAGAGATCATCTGGGGCAGTAGGGTGAGAGGGAATCTGAACCTGGACCCAAGACAACATATAGACACTGAGACCCTACCTAAACAAACAGCAATGTAACGTAACATAAACCCCATAAAGGCCCAAGCAAACTTGTAGTAAGGTTCAGAACTCAAGCCCAAGGCAGTCTATGCTATCCACCTGATTGGTATAAGCCCACAGCAAGGCCAGATACCCTAGCCCAAGCTTGTAATAAGAACCTTAATCCTAGTTTGAGGTAGTCTATGTGGCATTCCAGGTTAGTATAAACCAAGAGCTAGGTCCCCAGATCCCCAGCAATGATAGTCCTGAGGTTTCTGGCCTCTAGAAGTCCAGACCAACCTAGGTCTTACCAAAGCTCCAGACAGAGTCCCAGGGTAAGGCAATCCACAGTGTGCCTGACCTAATCAAGTCCAGAGTGAGAACTACAGTCCCTGTGCAAGACTAAAGCTAGAATTTGAACTATGAACAATCTCAGAGGGTGATTGAATCAGCAGTGGGAGGTGGCTCTCAGAAATTCCAGCCCACAGTTATCAAACCTCCTTCTGAATCTTGGAGAAACCCAGAAATAAGACTAAGGGTAGCATAAAGGAAGAATTAAATTTTAAGAGAATGCCCTATCCTCCCCAAGAAAAGAATCTACTTTTAAAATAAAAGTGAAAATCAAGAAAAAGACTGGCAAAATGAGCAAACATTAAAAAAATAACTAATCATAGAAAATTTTTATTGAGGCAAAGAGCAAGGCACAGACACAGAAGGGGACAGAGATAGCAAAGCAAACATGCAAAAACTTCAAAGAAAAATATTAATTGGATTTTGATTCTGAAAAAGCTCAAAAAGTATTTCAAAAAATCAATTAAGAGAGACAGAGGGAAAATGGGGAGAAGAAATGAAAGAACTGCAATGAAAAATATGCCAAATTAAAAAAAAGACTCGATGGCTAATGGAAGAAAATCATTCTTTTAAATTAGAATTGGTCAGCTAGAAGCTAATGACATCATGAGACATCAGGAAAAAAATATAATAAAATCAAAAGAACAAAAAAAGAAGTAAGCAACAAATATATCATTGAATGAAAAATAGGTTACCTGGAAAATAGATTGAGGAGAGACAGTTTAAGGATTATTGGACTACCCGAAAGTCATGAAGAAAAAAAAGGCCCTGACATCATATTATAAAAATTATCAAATAAAACTACCTGGATATTCTTGAAGAATAGAGTAATCTAGAAATTAAGAGATTCCACAGATCACCTCCAAAAGAAAAATCCCCAAATGACAACTCCCAGGAATATAATAACTAAATTCATGATCCCCAGAGCCAAGGAGAAAATGTTTCAAGCAGCCAGAAGGAAAAAATTCAAATACAATAGAGCTACTGTCATGATTACACAGGACTTAGCAGTCTCCACATTAAAATATAAAAAGTGTAGAATATGATATTCTGGAAGTCATTCTCAGATTCTAATAGAGCTCAGAAAGGAATTGAAAATCAAATAAGAGATGCAGAAGAAAAGTGGAGAAAAGAAACGAAAGTAATGCTAAAAGAAAATAACAGCTTAAAAAACAGAATCAGTCAAATGGAAAAAAAGGCACAAAAATCTAATGAAGAAAAGAGTTTCATGAAAAGTAGTATTCATTAACTGGAAAAAGAAGTTTAAAAAACAATAAAAAAAAGAGTTTTATGAAAAGTAGAACTGAAAAAATGGAAAAAGATGTTCAAAAAGTAATAGAAGAAAATCAGTCTATAAAAATTAGAATCAGGCTAATAGGAGCTAATGACTTCATGAGACATCAAAAAATAATAAAACAGAAATGAAAAGAATGAAAAAATAGAAGAAAATATGAAATATTTCTTTTTAAAAAACTGACTTCGAAAACAGATCCAGGAAAAATAACCTAAGAATTTTTGGACTACCTGAAAGTCATGATTAAAAAAAAATGCCTAAACATCATATTATAAGGAATTATCAAAGAAAAACTGCCCTGATATTCTTGAACAAGAGGGGAAAAATAGAAATTGAAAGAATCAACAGACTACCTCCTGCAATACATCCTGAAATGGCAACTCCCAGGAATATTATAGCCCAATTCAATATCTACCAGGCTAAGGAGAAAATAGTGTAAGCAATCAGAAAGAACCAATTCAGATATCATGAAACAATAGTCAGGATTACCCAGATTTAGCAGCTTCTCTATTAAAGGATGAGAAGGCTTGGAATATGATATTCCAGAAGGCAAAGGAATTAGGTTTACAACCAAGAATCACCTACCCATCAAAACTGATGATATTCTTTTAGGGTGAAAAATAATCTTTTAATAAAATATATTTCCAAACATTACCGATAAAAAGATTAGACTTAAACAGAAATTTTCATGTTCAAATACAGGATTCAAGAGAAGAATAAAAAGGTAAATAAGAAAGAAAATTTAAAAGGCTCAATAAAATAGAATGGTTTACATTCCTACATGGAAAGACATTATTAATAATTCTTAAATTTTTTATGTAGACAGAGAGTGTGGAAGTAAGTTTTTTAGGATGACATGGAAAAAAACCAAGGGTTTAAAATGGATTTCAATGAGAGAAGAGGGGAAAAAAAGGAAAAAATGGGGTAAATTATATCACATATCAAGGTGTGAAAATATTCTAAAATGGAAGGGAGGATGAGTGTGGTAATTCTTAAACCTTACTCTCATCAGAATTGAGTTAGAGAGGGAAGGACAACCAGACTTATTGGGGTATATAATACTATTTTACCCTATAGAGAAGTAGAAGGGATGTAAAAAAGGTAGTGGTGGGGAAGGGAGTAATATAAAAGAGTGGAAATTTGGGAAGGGGTAATTAAAAGACTACCAAGAAGTAGGAGAGGAATAAGAAGGGGGGTGGTGGGAAGGGGAGGAGGAATTGGGGAGCAGTGGTTAAAAGAAGAATACTTTTTTAGAGGGATAAGTTAAAGGAAAAAGTACAGGATTAAAAGGGGGAAACAAAAATAGAGGGGAATACACAGATGGAAAATATAACTATGAATACAAATGGGATAAATTCACCCATAAAGCAGAAGCAGATAGAGTGGATTAAAAACCAGAATCCTTTGATTTATTATTTACAAAAAAAAAATGCATGTAACATGGAAATGGCAGGGTGGAATTCCTGCAAGATACAGGGTCAAGCCTCATCCAGAATTCCAGGAGACTCCCTGAAGAACTCTGGGTGAGGGACAGTTTGAAGGCAGTTACGGGAGTTGATTCCTAGAGGTTGAAGTGAGCATGTCACTCTGTTTGCTGAGCCGAGTTCTGGATAACTCTGGTGACCTGTGGCTAAAGGCATTTTGGTTCTTCACTGCTCCTAGTTTGTTTAGCTGAATTAGACCTTAATTAGACCTTTCCTGCAATAGCATTTTGTTACCATTTAGTTGTTTTAGATATTAGAAGTGATAATTATAGGCTTTGAGGGCAAGCTAGTTATAAAGTCTGCCACTCCAACCCGAGGAGGGAGGGGCTGTTTCTATCTAACAGTTCAGGACTTCCCAGATCTTATGCTAATGCTTGAAGGCCTTCCCTTCCTTCCCCTTCCTCTTTTATCAGTAAAACTTCATCTTTGAGGTAGCTGTGCCTGGCTATTCATTTGGGAATACTCACTTCCTCCATAAAGCTTGGTTCCTTTCAGTTGCCAGCCCAACAAGTCAGATTCTCATTCTGTCCCTCATAGCTACTAGACATCAAGCTTCTTCTATCTTCCCTAGTCAAACCTGTGAGGAAATAAGTTTAGAAAGTGAATATTTGAGGGGATTATCTTTGCTCACCCAAGCCAGTGTATCTGATCATCCTCCATTTTCAACTGATTCCAACTGATTGGTGGGAGGGTTGAGAGTAAAGGAGTATCTATCCCTCCCTACTCATTCAAGCCTGTGGGGGGGGGGAAGAGTGAGTCCTGCAGGTTTCTGGCCAACATGTCAGCTTCCCAAATATTTCTGTTAAGATCTACATAACAAGAATTTTGAGACAAGTAGACACACAGAGAGTAAAGGTAAGGTAACAGAGCAGAGCTTATAGGGGTTCAACTGAGATAAAAGAAAAGTAGGAGTTGAAATCATGTTCTCAGACAAAGCTAAGCAAAAATAGATCTGATTCAAAGAGATAAGGAAGGTAATTTTACATCTCAATAAACTCTTTGAGCTTAAGAATGGAATAGACAGTAAAACTACACTAGTGGGGGACCTCAACTTTCTCTCAGAGCTAAATAAATCTAACAAAAAAAACAAATATGAAGCAAATGAAGTAAGTGAAATTTTAGAAAGTTAGATTTAATAGATCTCTAGAGAAAATTCAATGAGGATAAAAAAGAAATATACCTTCTTTTCAGTAGCACATGGTACATATATAAAAATTGACCATGTACCAGGGCATAAAAACTCCACAACAAAATGCAGAAAAGCAGGAATAATAAATGCATCCTTTTCAGATGATAATGCAATAAGAATTATAATTAATAAAAGTTCATGGAAGACAAAATAAAAATTAATTGGAAACTAAATAATCTAATTCTTCAAAAAGGGAAGGTCCAAGAACAAATTATAGAAACAATCAATGATTTCATTAAAGTGTATGAAAAATGAGGAGACAACATATAAAAATTTATAGCATGCAGCCAAAGCAATACTTAAGAGAAAATGTATATCTCTGCATGTTTATATCAACAAAATAGAGAAAAGCCAGATCAATGAACTGAGCATGCAACTAAAAAATCTAGAAAAAGAACAAATTAAAATGCTTAGTTAAAGACTAAATTGGAAATCCTCAAAATCAAAGGAGAAATTAATTAAATTGAAAGTAAGAAAACTATTGAACTAATAAATAAGATTAATAATTGGTTCAATGGGGACAATTAATAAGAAAAATAGAGCATTTGTTAATTTTATTTTTAAAAAAGGAAAGAAGAAAATCACATCACCAGAATCAATAATGATAATGGTGAATTAACCTCCAATGAAGAGAAAATTAAAGCAATTATTAGGAGCTATTTTGCCCAATTACATGGCAATAAATCTGACAATCCAGGTTAAATGGATTAATATTTACAAAAATATAAATTACCCAAATTAGAAAAAGAGGAAATAGAATTATCTCATCTGAGAAAAAGAAATTGAACAAGCCATCAATGAACTCACTAAGAAAAAATTCCCAGGGCCAGTGAATTCTTTCAAACATTTAAAGAACAATTCATCCCAATACTATAATTTGCAAAATAAGCGAAGAAGGAATCCTACCCTCCGAAATTCTTTTTATGACACAAATATGATGCTGATGCCTAAGCCAGGAAGAACAAAACCAGAAGAAGAAATTATACAACAATTTTTAAGGAATATTGATGCAAAAAATCTTAAATGAAATACTTGCAAAGAGACTATAGCAAAATATCACAATGATTATTTATTGACCAGGTGAGATTTATACCAGGAATGCAAGACTAGTTTAATATTAGGAAAACTATCAGCATAATTGACCATATCAATAATAAAACTAACAGAAATTACATCATTTTCTCAATAGATGCAGAAAAATTTCTTTGACAAAATACAACACCCATTTCTATTCAAAAGCAAAAAAGTAAAGAAATAAATGGACCTTTCCTTAAATTTTTCTACTATTAATGAAAAGTTACTTTTCTCCCTTTCCCTGATCCATTGAGGAGGAAAAAGATAAATAAAATACCTGTCATAAACATGTATGGTCAAGAAAAATTCCCACATTACTGGTATACCAAAAAAAGTCTCTGTCTGCCCTTCCGTAAAAATAAGATGCTGGAAGACCCTTCTTATCAAAAATTTGGCTTTATAGTGAACAGATATATATTACAGGGCCAGTGTTCCATAGATTCATCACTTGAATCTGAGACCCCTAATTAGAAAATACACACACTCTTATAGTTTTATGTCTATCTGAGAAATCTCCAATTTAAACAAGCAGCCTCATGGCCATTTCCTGACCATTTCCTCACCATCTGGTTAATGTTGCCATTTCCTGATCAGGAAGCCATCATGGCCATTTCCTAGCCAAAATGGCTATTGTAAACACTGGATGACCTTCTTGTCCTTGTTATTTCCTAAATGACTTGGTTTGATATAAAGTATAATATAAAATGTATTTACAAGCTTAGGGTTCACATAGTAATTTACTTATGATTAATGAAGCAGACACTTAAGTTACTATAATAATACACACTTAAAATTAAAACTCAGATATTACTCTGTGTCTACATTCTTAATATGCTTATTACACAGATCTTGCCTGAAAAAGAATTATTACTATCGTTACATACATAGACTCTTGCCTGCTACAAGATTCTTGCTACAAATCACAGTTAAATCATATAGTTCTAAAAATCACAATTTGAGCATTGATTAACATTTGTTGATTTTCTGGTTTACATTCTCAGTATATACCCACTCTGTGAGGAGATGAATAACATGTTTCATTATGAATACTCTGGAATCTTCAATGATTATTATGTTGAATAGAGTTCCTAAATCTTTCAAATTATTTGTTTTTATAATATTGCTTCTATTGTATCAATCATTTTCTCAGTTTTCACTTTAAATCTATGCCACTTCATACAAGTCTTACCTCTTTTATTACAACAAAATAATATTACATCATATGTATCTATAGCAAAATTTATTTAATCATTCCCCAAATAATAGAGATCTCAGTTTCCAATTCTTTATCACCACAAAAGAGTGCCTATAAATATTTTTTGTACACAAGGGTCATTTTCCTTTTTTTGAACTATTTTTGCTATGGACTTTGTTGTAGTATTTTGGGGTCAAAATTTGATAACTTCTAGGGCATAGTTCTAATTTGCTTTTCAATGGTCAGACCTATTCGTCACTCAACCAGCAATACACTAGTATCATTGTTTTCCCACAGCCCCTCTATATTAATCATTTTTATTTCCCCTTTTTAAGCCAACTTTTCCAATTTAATGTGTTTGAGGTAGAACCTCAGATAATTTTTAGTTTGTGTTTCTATATTTAGTGACTGAGAGTATTTTTTTAGTTTACCACTGATGGGTTAGATTTCTTCCTCTGAAAATGGCCTATTTATATCTTTTCACTAATTATATTTTTATAAATTCTGAAATTATTCTTTTATGAGTTTGAATCAATTCCCCATATTTCTTAGAAATGAAATCTTATAAGAAAATCTTTCTGTAAAAATTTTCCTCCCAATAACTCACATCTTTACTAATTTACTTTTGTTTATGCAAAAACATTTTTAAAATTTGGTGTAAACCAAACTGTCAATTCTATACTGTGTGAAAGTCTCCATTTAGTGTTTTTCATAATCCTTTACTCTATCCATACATGTGGCAGGTCATTTCCATACAGTAAGCTACTGTGTCCATTTGCTTCCATAAGAAGTATAAGTCTTCTACTATGTGCCTTTGATCAGATTACCTATTTATTAACCTGAACCAAATTGTTTGGACATCATTCCCTTACAGTATACTTTGAAATCTGATATAGCTATCATCTTTCTTTCTTCTTCCTTTCCCCCCTATTATTTCCCTTGATCTTCTTGACTTTTTGTTCCTCCAGATTATTTTTTATAGTTCTACAAAGTAATCCTTTAGGAGTATGATTGCTATGTAGTGAATATGTGCTACCAGGTTGAGGATAAGCAATAGGCCTCAAATTCATTGTTGAGTTATAGGGGATGTCTACCTCAAGCATGTGAGAACAATTCATTCAAACAATCTTGAAAGGAGCTGAAGAAGGCACTGTAGAGCTCTTAGAGCTTGGTTGGATATCTAAAATACAAAAGTCAACCATTATGCCCTAGCTCGATCATCTTAGTTTTTGTCCTTTTACTGTACTTCAAATTCTCTGGAAGAGAGAATGAGACTGATGACATTCTGCATCTCTGCTTCACTTATATCCAATTCATCCTTAAGATGTAATTCATCCTGAATGGTCTTTGAAATGAAGGCTGAACAACCTGTCTGAATGAATGCTACCAGTTTAGTATTGTATAAAGATTCTACTTGTAGCTGTATTTGCCATATGAAGAAAACATGTATTTATTAAGTACTTAATGTGTGCCAAGGACTTTATTAAGAACTGAGCTGGAGATACCCAGGTTTCAACTTAGAGATGGAAGGGAATATTCAAAATGAAACTTACATGAAGGGCGAGGAGAAAAAGAAGGTACGCAATGAAGAGATTGGCATTAAATTTCAGAAATACAGAATTATGTTTCACCTCTGTGTCTAGAGTTATTACTTTGCTTTCCTTTTTTATTGTTATAGCTAAATATCTAGCAAAATCAATTAGTAACGGTAATAATGGACAACTTTGCTTTACAATATTTCTCATTCTATTAACCTAAGCATTTTATTTTTTGTAAATAGTCACTGAATTTCCATTTATATTGTCAATTTTAATGGTATCTAATTAGATAAAATAATGTAAAATAATGTATTTTATTTCTTTTTAAAATTGTTTTTAATTTGCCTTCGTTCATATTTGATACTTTAACTTTGATTTTCATTCATTTAAATATCAAATTACCTAATGATTTATCTATTTTATTTTTTAAGTTGAAAATTCTATTTATTAATTTTTTAGTTTTTGGTTCTGCTTATTTCTTTTATTTTCAGGATTTCTGTTCTGAAGGGTTAATATATTATTCTTAATTTCTTCATTTTTAAGGGTTTTTTTTCTAGTTTCTTTAGAAACGTGTCAACATGCTTTTTTTTTCCTTCTTTACTGATGAAATGTTTAGAGATGTCTTTTTCCCGCTGAGGATTTTTTTCCCTGCCTCTATTTTGAATCCTTGTTTTTAATGACATTTTTATCCTTTATTTTTTCTTTGACCGTCCCCTTCTTTAAAGTTTTAAATGACTTAGTCTCCAGGTAATTTTAAACAGTTTCCCCTCAGTGGTCCTTTCTTAATTTTTTTTAGGATTTAAGACTTTATTTTATATTTCTGCTTTCCTTCATTTATTTAGTAGGTTGCTATACCCTATAAATGTCCAATTTTTATGAGTATGAAGCACAGCTGAGAAATATGTATGGTCCTTTCTGTTCTCATTCAATAATCTTCAGAGGTCCTTAATAGTTAATTTTTATAAACTCTATTCAGGTCTTTGACTTTTTTTTTATTATTTAGATATATCCAGGGATTAAAGGAGTATATTGTGATTTCCCACATTTTTTTACTGTCTATGTATAGGTAGTATGTTACATGACACATATATGCATAGGGTTGATTTTATTTCATAGTCTGAAACTTTTCAGGAAAAAATATATTTTCCAATTTACTAGTTTTATTTTCTATAATTTTTATCACCTTCTCTAACTTCATGATTGTTCTACCTGATTTTATGAAGACTATATTGTAGCCTTTGTAATTATAAAGAGCCAGCAAGTAACTAATGTTATTATAGAAGGAAGAGAGAGAGAGAGTCTATATGGTGAGACCCTCTTCTAGCTCTCCCCTCCTGCCAAATATACACTCTGAGAGACTTTGCGGGGGTGTCACCCCAAAACTGGGTGACCTGGATGGTCGTGCCACCCCACAGGAGTTGGAGGCGAGGCTTCCCTATAAGAAGAGGTATGCAGTACCCCAATCTGACTCTGATTGCAGGCAGGGTACACAAAGCTCCCCTGAGATCAATCAACTTCACAGCTGGTGGTATGGCTCCAAGATGGAGGCAGCTAGTCCAAGCTGTGGTTCCCCTCTTTCTCATTGTCTCTCAAGCACCCTGAAATGCTATCTGACTAATGAATGGCTTTTATTAATCACAATTCAGGGATTGGGGAAAGGGGTGAAGGGCAGAGGGATTTGGGGAGCCCTCTTCTCTATTCCTATGGAGTCCATCACTCACAAGGGAACCTTTGGGGTTCCCACTCCCAAGCTTCTTCTCCCCCGCCCTTCTCCTTCTGTTTCTATTTCTATCCTTTTCTATAATTTTAAGTTTTAACTGAAAGGGCGTCTCTCAGCAAGGTTGGGTAATGGGAGAAGGAGACTAAGAGATCACTCCCAAAATGGAGTCCAAACACTTAGCTGACTTGATTATATAAGTCTTTCTGGGTGAGATGTGATGGAATCTTTGACCAGGGAATCAGGGTTTCAATATCCAAAGAAATATCCTCAGGAATATCTCAAGACTGGATTAGAGCTGAGATGTCCTCCTCCTCTTTTCTCTCTCAGTCCTCCAGCAGAAGCCGTCTTTCCATCCTCCCCGGGAGAATTACCCAGAATTCCCCCTGGTCTCATTGTCACCAACTGTCACCAACTGTCAGCCACTCCTTCTCTGGCTCCTTTTGTCCCATCCCCCTTGCACAAATCCATTCCTTAGACCTTTTATTTTAGCTTTGTGAATCTTCATGAATTAGATGTGCTTTTTGTAAAGACCATAATTTGGGGGTTTGCTTTCTAATCCATTTTGAAAATCCTCATTCATTTAATAGTTGAGCTCATTTCATTGTTATTTGGTTATTATTACGGATTTTGTATTTCTGTTCACCCTATTATCTTTTTACTTTCTATCTATTTCCTATTACTTTTTTCTATCTCCTTTTTATAAAGAAATGAAAAGTGAAAGAGTCAACTGCCCAACAATGGTTCTCTAGATTTGGCATGATCTGCTTCTGCTCACCTGCCTCTGTTCCCTTAAGCTCAGACAGAAATCATTTTCAGATTATCTTTTTTCCCCATTTTCTTTTAAATCCCTTTTTGAGATCTACCCTCCTTAGTTAAGATTTCTTTTACTTAGGACTAATCAGTCCCTTAACCTTTTTATTCTATTTCTCACTCTTTGATGTTTCCCCGTTTAGTGAAAATAAATTCTGTATGTATGCAGATATATATTTGTATATTTTTCTATTTTGGACAATTCAGATTCCTTCCATCCAACATACTTGTTTGTATATCCTTCAACCCAGTTATATGAGATAATTTCTCTTATGCTTCCTCTCCCCCTTCTCCTCTTATGTGTATCCCTTTTGAACTTTCTTCTCATTCTTCTAAAATCACCAAAATATAGCAAAACCATTCCCAAGCCCTCTGTCTTCTTAGTTTTGTAAGGCGTAAAAAGAGGTTTTGGTTAGGTGGATATTGAAAGGTTTGGTCACCAGAGAATTGAAGAGTTATCAATCCCCAATTACAGAATAACTTCAAGTCAAAATAACCTTTACCAAAGTTTATTTACAAATGAGGAGAGGAAGAGAAAATCAGAAAATCAGAAAAAGGATAAGATAAGATAAGTAAATCAACACACTACGTAATTTGCTCAGGTCCCCTAGTTTAACTCAAGCAGATATAATTAGTCCTCAGTTGAGCAAGGCCCAGCCTTGACCTCAAGGCCAGAGAGCCTAAGGGCTGGAAGGCTGGAGGGCCCCAGAGATGAATGAAGCAAACTCTTCAGTCACAGAGTCACTTTTTTTTTTTGCTTTTTTAAAAATTTTAAACATTTATTAATATTAATTTTTAACATGGTTACATGATTCATGCTCCTACTTTCCCCTTCACCCCCCGCATTCCCCCCACCCATTGCCGACACGCATTTCCACTGCTTTTATCATGTGTCCTTGATCAAGACCTATTTCCAAATTGTTGATAGTTGCATTGGTGTGGTAGTTTTGGGTCCACATCCTCAATCATGTCCACCCCAATACTTGCATTAAAGCAGCTATTTTTCTTATATGTTTCTTCTCCTGCAGTCCTTCCTCTGGATGTGGGTAGTGTTCTTTACCATAAATCCTTCAGAATTGTCCTGGGTTTTTGTATTGCTGCTGGTACAGAGGTCCATTACATTCGATTTTACCATAGTATATCAGTCTCTGTGTACAGTGTTCTTCTGGTTCTGCTCCTTTCACTCTGAATCCGTTCCTGGAGGTCTTTCCAGTTCACCTGGAACTTCTCCAGTTTGTTATTCCTTTTAGCACAATAGTATTCCATCACCAGCATATACCACAATTTGTTCAGCCATTCCCTAATTGAAGGACATACCCTCCTTTTCCAGTTTTTTACCACCACAAAAAGCGCAGCTATAAATATTTTCGTACAAGTCTGTTCATCTATGATCTCTTTGGGGTACAAACCCAACAACGCCATGGCTGGATCAAAGGGCAGGCAGTCTTTTATAGCCCTTTGAGCATAGTTCCAAATTGCCAGCCAGAATGGTTGGATCAGTTCACAACTCCACCAGCAATGCATTAATGTCCCAATTCTGCCACATCCCCTTCATCATTAATTACTCTCCCCTTCTTTCATTTTAGCCAATCTGCTAGGTGTGAGGTGATACTTCAGAGTTGTTTTGTTTTGCATTTCTCTAATTATTAGAAATTTAGAGCACGTTCTCATGTGCTTATTGATACTTTTGATTTCTTTACCTGAAAATTGCCTATTCATGTCTCTTGCCCATTTATCAATTGGGGAATGGCTTAATTTTTTATACAATTGATTTAACACCTTGTATATTTGAATTAGATTCCTGTCAGAGTTTTTTGTTATAAAGATTTTTTCCCAATTTGTTGTTTCCCTTCTGATTTTGACTACATTGTTTTTGTTTGTACAAAAGCTTTTTAGTTTAATATAATTAAAACCATTTAATTTACATTTTGTAATTTTCTCTAACTCTTGCTTGGTTTTAAAGTCTTTCCTTTCCCAAAGATCTGACAAGTATACTATTCTGTGTTCACTTAATTTATTTTTAGTTTCCCTCCTTATATTCAAGTCATTTACCCATTCTGAATTTATCTTGGTGTAGGGTGTGAGTTGCTGATCTAAACCTAAACTCTCCCATATTGTTTTCCAAATTTCCCAGCAGTTTTTGTCAAATAGTGGATTCATGTCCCAAAAGTTGGGCTCTTTGGGTTTATCATACACTGTCTTGCTGATGTCATTTACCCCAAGTCTATTCCACTGATCCTCCTCTCTGTCTCTTAGCCAGTACCATATTGTTTTGATGACTGCTGCTTTATAGTATAGTTTAATATCTGGTACTGCTAGGCCCCCTTCCTTCACATTTTTTTCATTATTTCCCTTGATATTCTTGATCTTTTGTTATTCCAAATGAAATCTGTTATAGTTTTTTCTAATTCAGTAAAGAAGTTTTTTGGTAGCTTGATAGGTATGGCACTAAATAGGTAAATTAATTTGGGTAGAATTGTCATTTTTATTATGTTAGCTTGTCCTACCCACGAGCAATCAATGGCTTTCCAATTGTTTAGATCCAGTTTTATGTGTTTGGAAAGTGTTTTGTAGTTGTTTTCATATAATTGCTGTGTTTGTTTTGGTAGATAGATTCCTAAGTATTTTATATTTTCTAGGGTGATTTTAAAAGATGTTTCTCTTTCTACTTCTTGCTGCTCTAGTGTGTTGGAAATGTATAGAAATGCTGATGATTTATGTGCATTTATTTTGTATCTTGCCACTTTGCTAAAGTTGTTGATTATTTCTACAAGCTTCTTAGTTGATTCTCTAGGATTTTTTAAGTATACCATCATATCGTCTGCAAAGAGTGATAGCTTAGTCTCCTCCTTGCCTATTTTGATACCTTCGATTTCTTTTTCTTCTCTAATTGCTACTGCTACTGCTTCTAGTACTATGTTGAATAATAGAGGTGGAAGCTCTTGAATTTGGCAATTATATTCCTGGGTGTTTTCTTATCTGTATCGAATGTTGTGGGTGATCTATGGATCCTTTCAATGTCTATATTGCCCTCTTGTTGTAGGACTTCAGGGCAATTTTGCTAAATTATTTCTGTTAGTATAGAGTCCAGGTTTCTATTAATTTCACCCTTTTTAGGGAGACCAATGATTCTCAAATTGTCTCTTCTAGATCAATTTTCTTGGTCTGTCACTTTCTCATTGAGATATTTCATGTTTCCTTCTATTTTTTCAGTCTTTTGGCTTTGTTTTATTTGTTCTTGTTGTCTTGAGAGATCATTAGCTTCTAATTGTTCAATTTGAGCCTTTAAGGACTGGTTTTCGGCTATAATCTTTTGGTTTTCGGCCATAATCTTTTGGTTTTCCTTTTCAATCTGGTCATTTCTGGTCTTCAGTTGACTTGCCTCACTTTCCAATTGTGAAGTTCTGCCTTTTAAACTTATTTTCTTGCCTGATTTCCTTTTGAGCTACTTCCCATTTCTCTGACCAAATCTTTTCCAACTTTCTCGTCATCTCAGTTTTGAACATTTCAAGAGCTTGTGACCAGTTTTGATTATCTTGGGATGGTTCAGATGTGATTGCTTGTTTTTTCTCCTCTTCTGATTGCTCGGTAGTCTGGATTTTCTCTGTGTAAAAGTTGTCGAGTGTTAAAGATTTCTTTTTCTTGTTAATCTTTTTCTCTCTCTTCTGGACTTCCTGAGTCTGGGTAGCTATGGTTAGCCCAGCAGCTTCTCAGCTTTATCCTCGCACTCAGGATTTGTCTGTGGTCTTTTGGCTCCTGAGGTCTGAGGTCTCTTTTTTTGGCTCCTGAGGTCTGAGGTCAAGCTCCCTGATGGACCCTCTTGCTTGATCCTCTGCAGGAGGCTCCTTTACAAGTCTCAGGGTGCTGCTTCCACAGTCGTATACTCGTCAGCACTGGTTCCCCACTCAGGGTTTCAGAGCTTTGCTCCTGCCTGTGTCCGCCTCCGCCCGCGTCTCCACCAGCACCTGCGCTCCGTGTCCGCGTTCAGAGTCTGTGTGAGTTCCTCAGCTTTTTGGGGTCCCAAATCTTGCGGCTCTCAGGAACAGGCCCTGGAGCTGCCAATGACTCAATGGGTGGCCGAAACTTGCTCTATTTCTTTTGACCTGGCTTTGGTGCTGCAGGTGGTATGTGTGTGTGTGCGGGGGATGGGGGGGTTGCTCAGCCCGTGATTTAGTGAGAGATGTTTCACCCCTTTATAGCATGGAAATGTCCCGATTCCACATACCTTCCATGCTGCACTCTGTTGCGGGGTCCCTCCATTCGTCTGGACTTGTTTATATGTCCCCTTGAGGAGTCTTGTGTGTTTCAGTCAGGAGAGGTTAAGCACTGCTTTTTACTCTGCCGCCATCTTAACCCGGAAAACTAACAGAGTCACTTTTAAAAGGGAAGTTCCTTAAGAGAAGTTCAGGAAGATTTAGTCTTTATACTCACCATGTGAAATTCCAAAGGAAAGATTTAAGAACAGTCCCATCAAGGTCTTAGTGTCCCAGGTCCAGTGCTCCTCCAGGTCCAAGTTACGAATAAGAATTCTTTCAGGTCCAAGACAAGAACAAGAAGATTGATCCTGAACTCACTGAACTCCCCTTTTAAAGGGGTTTCTTTTGTGTCACTTCCTGTACCTTCCTCTAAATTTACCTGTTCAATCACAACAGATGCTTTTCTTAGGACTGTCCAGGAGGCAATCAGTGAATTCTGATTCATCATTCACTCTAGCACATGTGGGTCACATACCTCCAAACTTGTTAGTTAAGTGGAGTTGTTTATACTTTTGGTTATTAGATTTGAGAATGGGCAAGATAGATTTAATCTCATTATCACAGTTTCCCTTTATAATCATTTATAGTTATAGGATTTCAAGGGAACATATTTATCATCTCCTCCTATTAGACTATACATGGTTTATTCTTGTCTAATCCTTTACGGTTACTCATTCCTTTTTGCCTTTTTATATTTTCCTTTATTCTTTTTAGAATTTAGAAGACATTTTTGTAATTTTGTTCTTATCAGCAATTTTTGGAAAGCCTCTCTTACATTAAAGATCCCCAAGAAATGTTACACTCATTTTACCTGAGTAAGTTATTCTTGGCTGTAAATCAATATTTTTACTTTTTAGAATATTGTAATCCAATTTCTCCACTTATTTATAATGGTGACTATTAAATCACATATGGTTCTTATAGGGATCATTGGCATTTTAATTCTTTCTTTCATGCTTGCTAAAGTCCTTATTTTCCTTGTCCTGAAAGCTCTGAATTTGGGTGATAATAAAGATATTTTCATTTTGGAGTTCTTTTTAGAAGTTGATAAGTGCATTCTTTGTATTTTCATTTTGCCCTCTCATTCTAGAATATCAAAGCAGTTTCCTTTTATTATTTCTTTAAATATAATTTTTAGGCTCTATTTTTATTCACATTTTTCAAGTAGTTAAATGATTCTTAGATTATCTCTCATTTTCTGTTTTCCAGGTTAGACAAAATGCCTTATATTTTTATAATATATTTTCAGTGTTTTTCCTTAGTTTTATTTTTTGTTTAGTAGAATCATTAATTTCCACTTGTTCCATTCTAATTTTCAGGGATTTGTTGCTTGGGTGAAGTATCATTCCTCTTATACCAACATGTTAATTCTCCTTCTAAGTCTTTTTTTTCTATAACTTACTGCACACCCCCTACCCCAATTTTCCCTCTATCTCAGTACTGATTTTTTTTATTTTAAACATTTATTAATACCTATTTTTTGAAAAGTTAACATGGTTACATAATTCATGCTCTTACTTTCCACTTCACCCCCCCACTTCACTCTCCTCCCCATGGCAGATGTGTATTTCCACTGGTTTTAACATGTGTCATAGATCAAGACTAATTTCCAAATTATTGATAGTTGTACTGGTGTGGTAGTTTCGAGTCTACATCCCCAATCATGTCCGACTCAACCCATGTATTCAAGCAGTTGTTTTTCTCCTGTTTCCACTCCTATAATACTTCCTCTGAATGTGGGTAGCATTCTTTACCATAAATCCCTCCGAATTGTCCTGGACCATTGCACTCCTGCTAGTACAGAAGTCCATTACATTCAATTTTACCACAGTGTATTGGTCTCTGTGAACAATGTTTTTCTGGCTCTGCTCCTTTCACTCTGCATCAATTCCTAGAGGTCTTTGCAGTTCACATGGAATTATTACAGGTTATTATTCCTTTGAGCACAATAGTATTCCATCAGTAGCATATACCACAATATGTTCAGCCATTCCCCAATTGAAGGGCATACCCTCATATTCCAGTTTTTTGCCACCACAAAAAGCACAGTTACAAATATTTTTGTACAAGTCTGTTTATCTATGATCTCCTTGGGGTACAAACCCAACAATGATATGACTGGATCAAAGGGCAGATACTCTTTTATAGCCCTTTGAGCATAGTTCCAAATTGCCAGCCAGAATGGTTGGATCAGTTCACAACTCCACCAACAAAGCATGAATGTTCCAGTTTTGCCACATCCCTTGATGAGCATTGATTACTCTCCCATTCTTTCATTTTGCCAATCTGCTAGGTGTGAGGTGATACCTCTGAGTTGTTTTGATTTGCATTTCTCTAATTATTAGAGATTTAGAACACTTTCTCATGTGCTTATTGATACTTTTGATTTCTTTACATGAAAATTGCCTATTCATGTCTCTTGCCCATTTATCAATTAGAGAATGGCTTGATTTTTTATACAATTTGTTTAACTCCTTGTATATTTGAGTAACTACACCCCTGAAAGAGTTTTTTTGATATAAAGATTTTTTCCCAATTTGCTGTTTCCCTTCTAATTTTGGCTACATTGTTTTTGTTTGTACAAAAGCTTTTTAGTTTGATATAATCAAAATCATTTATTTTACATTTTGTAATTTTCTCTAACTTTGGCTTGATTTTAAAATCTTTCCTTTCCCAGAGATCTGACAAGTAAAATACTATATGTTCACTTTATTTATAATTCCCATCTTTATATTCAAGTCTTTGACCCATTCTGAATTTATCTTGGTGTAGGGTGTGAGATGTTGATCTAAACCTAATCTCTCCCATATTTTTTCCAAATTTCCAGTAGTTTTTGTCAAATACTGTATTTTTGTCCCAAATGTTGAGCTCTTTGGGTTTATCATGCATTGTCTTGCTGATGTCACTTACCCCAAATCTATTCCACTGATTCTCCCTTCTGTCTCTTAGCCAGTACCATACTGTTTTGATGACCACTGCTTTATAGCATAGTTTAATATCTGGTACTGCTAGTCCCCCTTATTTCAATTTTTTTTTCATTATTTCCCTTGATATTCTTGATCTTTTGTTATTCCAAATGAAATTTGTTATAGTATTTTCTAAATCAGTAAAGAAGTTTTTTGGCAGTTTGATAGGTATGGCACTAAGGAGGTAAATTAATTTGCGTAGAACAGCCATTTATATTATGTTACTTCATCCTACCCATGAGCAATCAATATTTTTCCAATTGTTTAGATCTAGTTTTAATTGTTTAGAAAGTGTTTTGTAGTTGTTTTCATATAATTGCAGTGTTTGTTTTGGTAGATAGATTCCTAAATATTTTATATTGTCTAGCGTGATTTTAAATGGTGTTTCTCTTTCTACCTCTTGCTGCTGTGATGTGGTGAAAATATATAGAAATGCTGATGATTTATGTGCATTAATTTTGTATCCTGCAACTTTCCTAAATTTGTTGATTATTTCTAAAACCTTCTTAGATGATTCTCTAGGATTTTTTAAGTAGACCATAATATCATCTGCAAAGAGTGATAGCTTAGTCTCCTCCTTGCATATTTTGATACCTTCAATTTCTTTTTCTTCTCTAATTGCTACTGCTAATGTTTCTAGTACAATATTAAATAAGAGAGGAGATAATGGGCATCCTTGTTTCACTCCTGATCTTATTGGAAATGCTTCTAATTTATCCCCATTGCATATGGTGCTTATTGATGGTTTTAGGTATACACTGTTTATTATTTTTAGGAAATTCTATTCCTATACTTTCCAGGGTTTTCAATAGGAATGGATGCTATATTTCGTCAAAGGCTTTTTCAGCATCTATTGAGATAATCATGTGATTTTTGTTTGTTAGACTGTTGATATGGTCAATTATGTGGATGATTTTACTAATGTTGAACCATCCTTGCATTGCTGGTATAAATCCCACCTGATCATGGTGGATGATCCTCCTGATCACTTGCTGGGGTCACTTTGCTAATATTCTTTTTAAAATTTTTGCATCTATGTTCATTAGGTATATTGGTCTGTAGTTTTCTTTCTCTGTTTTTGATCTACCTGGCTTTGGAATCAGTACCATATTTGTGTCATGAAAGGAATTTGGTAGGACTCCTTCTTTGCTTATTATATCAAATAATAGTATTGGCATTAGTAGCTCTTTGAATGTCTGATGGAATTCACTTGTGAATGCATCAGGCCCTGGTGATTTTTTTCGTAGGGAGTTCTTTGATGGCTTGTTCAATTTCTTTTTCTGATATGGGATTATTTAGGTATTATTTTCTTCTGCTGTTAATCTAGGCAATTTGTATTTTTGTAAATATTCATCCATATCTCCTAGATTGCTATATTAATTGCCATATACTTGGGCAAAATAGTTTTTAATGATTGCTTTAATTTCCCCTTCACTAGAGGTGAGGTCTCCCTTTTCATCTTTGATACTGTCAATTTGGTTTTCTTCTTTCCTTTTTTTTATTAGATTGACCAGTACTTTGTCTATTTTATCTGTTTTTTCAAAATACCAGCTTCTAGTCTTATTTATTGATTCAATAGTTCTTTTACTTTGATTTTATTCATTTCTCCCTTTATTTTTAGTATTTCTAATTTAGTTTTCATCTGGGGATTTTTAATTAGCTCTCTTTCTAATTTTTTGAGTTGCATGCCCAAGTCATTAATCTCTGCCCTCCCTAATTTGTTAGTATATGCACTCAAGGATATAAATTTCCCCCTGAATACTGCCTTGGCTGCATCCCACAGAGTTTGGTAGGATGTCTCATCATTTTCATTCTCTTCAATGAAAATGTTGATTGTTTCTATGATTTCTTCTTTGACTAGCTGGTTTTGGAAAATCATATTATTTAATTTCCAATTAGTTTTTTATTAGCTTGTCCAGGTGCCCTTAATAATTATTATTTTTATTGCATTATGGTCTGAGAAGGTTGCATTTTTTTCAAACATTTATTAATATTCATTTTTAACATGGTTACATGATTCATGCTCCTCCTTTCCCCTTCGCGTCCCGCACTCCCCCTACCCATGGCCGATGCATATTTCCACTAGTTTTGTCATGTGTCCTTGATCAAGACCAATTTCCAAATTGTTGGTAATTGCATTGGTGTGGTAGTTTCGAGTCCACACCCTCAATCATGTCAACCCTGACCCATGCGTTCAAACAGTTGTTTTTCCTATATGGTTCCTCTCCTGCAGTCCTTCCTCTGAATGTGGGTAGCGTTCTTTACCATAAATCCCTCAGAATTGTCCTGGGTCATTGTATTGGTGCTGGTACAGAGGTCCATTACATTCAATTTTACCATAGTATATCAGTCTCTGTGTACAATGTTCTGGCTCTGCTCCTTTCTCTCTGCATCTGTTCCTGGAGGTCTCTCCAGTTCGCCTGGAACTCCTCCAGTTTATTATTCCTTTTAGCACAATAGTATTCCATCACCCGCATATACCACAGTTTGTTCAGCCATTCCCCAATTGAAGGACATACCCTCCTTTTCCAATTTGTTGCCACCACAAAAATCGCAGCTATAAATATTTTCATACAAGTCT
>NC_058130.1:306305892-306322888 GCF_016433145.1 Gracilinanus agilis | reverse complement strand
TTTCAATAGGAATGGATGCTGTATTTTGTCAAAGGCTTTTTCAGCATCTATTGAGATGATCATGTGATTTTTGTTTGTTAGACTGTTGATATGGTCAATTATGTGGATGGTTTTCCTAATGTTGAACCAACCTTGCATTCCTGGTATAAATCCCACCTGATCATGGTAGATGATCTTCTTAATTACTTGCTGGAGTCTCTTTGCTAGTATTCTATTTAAAATTTTTGCATCTATGTTCATTAGGGAGATTAGTTTTCTTTCTCTGTTTTTGACCTCCCTGGCTTTGGAATCAGTACCATATTTGTGTCGTAAAAGGAATTTGGTAGTCTCCTTCTTTGCTTATCATATCAAATAATTTGTATAGTATTGGGATTAGTTGCTCTTTGAATGTCTGATAGAATTCACTTGTGAATCCATCAGGCCCTGGCGATTTTTTCTTAGGGAGTTCTTTGATGACTTGTTCAATTTCTTTTTCTGATATGGGATTATTTAGGTATTCTATTTCTTCTGCTGTTAATCTAGGCAGTTTATATATTTGTAAATATTCATTCATATCTCCTAAATTGTTATATTTATTGCCATATAATTGGGCAAAATAGTTTTAAATGATTGCCTTAATTTCCTCTTCATTAGAGGTCAGGTCTCCCTTTTCATCTTTGATACTGTCAATTTGGTTTGCTTCTTTCCTTTTTTTATTAGATTGAATAGTACTTTGTCTATTTTATCTGTTTTTTCAAAGTACAAGCTTCTAGTATTATTTATTAATTCAATAGTTATTTTACTTTTGATTTTATTAATTTCTCCCTTGATTTTTAGTATTTCTAATTTAGTTTCCATCTGGGGATTTTTAATTTGCTCGCTTTCTAATTTTTTGAGTTGCATGCCCAATTCATTAATCTCTGCCCTCCTTAATTTGTTAATATATGTACTCAAGGTTATAAATTTCCCCCTGAGTACTGCATTGGCCGCATCCCACAGAGTTTGGTAGGATGTCTCATCATTGTCATTTTCTATAATGAAATTATTGATTGTTTCTATGATTCCTTCTTTGATAAATTGGTTTTGGAGAATCATATTATTTAATTTCCTATTAGTTTTTGATTTTCCTGTCTAGGTACCCTTACTAATTCTTATTTTTATTGCATTATGATCTGAGAAGGTTACATTTATTATTTCTGCTAGTTTGCATTTGTTTGCAATGGTTCTATGCCCTATAACATGGTCAATCTTTGTGAATGTGCCATGTGCAGCTGAAAAGAAGGTGTATTCCTTTTTGTCCCTATTTATTTTTCTCCACATATCAATTAAATCTAATTTTTCTAGGACTTCATTCACCTCTCTTACCTCTTTCTTATTTATTTTTAAGTTTGATTTATCTAGATCTGACAGAGGAATATTTAGATCTCCCACTAGTATGGTTTTACTATCTATTTCCTTCTTGAGCTCTGCCAGTTTCTCCTTTATGAATTTGGATGCTATGCCACTTGGTGCATATATATTGAGCAGTGTTATTTCCTCATTGTTTATACTGCCTTTAATCAGGATGTAATGACTTTCCCTTTTCTTTTTTAATCATATCTATTTTTACTTTGGCTTTGTCAGAAATCATAATAGCCACTCCTGCCTTCTTTTTCTCATTTGATGCCCAAAAGATTTTGCTCAAGCTCTGAACCTTAAATTTGTGTATGTCCACCCGCCTCATATGTGTTTCTTGTAGACAACATATGGTAGGATTTTGGTTTCTAATCCACTCTGCAATTTGCTTCTGTTTTATGGGCGAGTTCATCCCATTCACATTCAGAGTTATAATCATCAGTTATGCATTTGCTGACATTTTCGTTTCCTCCCCTATTCCTATCCCTTCTCCTTAAACTATTTCCTTTAAAACCAGATGTTTGCTATTAAGACCCTATCCTTTATCCCCTCCCTTGATTGACTTCCCTTTCTACCCCTTCCCTTATTTCCCTCCCCTTTTTGTTTTTAACGGCCTTATGAATTCCCTCCCCCTTCTTCTCCCCTCCCTTTTTTTGACCTCCCCACTCCCCTGTTTCCCTTGATTTATCCCATCTGACTTTCTCAGAAGGGTTAGATAAGAGTTTTATGTCCCAATGGATAGTATAGCTACTCTTCCCTCTCTGGGTTGATTACACTGAGAGAAAGGTTTGATTATTACCTCTTAATTCTCTCTTCCTCTCCTTCTTATAATAGTATTTGTCCCCTCTCCCTCCCATGCCCTCTTTGTGTGTAATAGAATATTCTATTTTCCTATTCACTCAAGTTTCTCTTGGTGTCCCCTGCTATTCACCCCCTCTTTTCCATCCCCCATGTCATCTTAGATTATTTAGTGTTCCACCCTCACCCTGTGAATTATTCTTCTGATTACTATAATAGTGGATACTATAATAGTGAATAGAGTTCACTACAGAGAATTATACATAACATTTCTCTACATAGGAATACATATAATTAGATCTTAATGAGGCCCTTAAAAAGGCAAATTTAAAAATTATAAGTTTTCTTTCTTTCCCCTCTGTTTCTTATTTACCTTTTCATGTTTCTCTCGATTTTTGTGGTTGGATATCAAACTTTCCATTTAGCCCTGGTCTTTTCTGTGCAAATACTTGGAATTCTTCAATTTTGTTGAATGCCCATACTTTCCCCTGGAAATATATAGTCAATTTTGATGGGTAGTTGATCCGTGGTTGCAGGCCCAGCTCTCTTGCCTTTCTGAATATTGTATTCCACGCCTTGTGGTCTTTTAGTGTTGAGGCTGCCATATCCTGTGTGATCCTGATTGGTGTTCCTTGATATTTAAATTGTCTCTTTCTGGCTTCTTGTAAGATTTTTTCCTTTGCTTGATAGCTCTTGAATTTGGCAATTATATTTCTGGCCGTTTTCTTCTCTGGATCAAATGTGGTGGGTGTTCTATGAATCCTTTCGATGTCTATATTGCCCTCTTGTTGTAGGAATTCAGGGCAATTTTTCTGAATAATTTCTTTTAGTATGGAATCCAGGTTTCTATTAATTTCTGGTTTTTCTGGAAGACCAATTATTCTCAAATTGTCTCTTCTAGACCGGTTTTCTTGGTCTGTCACTCTCTCATTGAGATATTTCATATTTCCTTCTATTTTTTTCAGTCTTTTGACTTTGTTTTATTTGTTCTTGTTGGCTTGAGAGATCATTAGCTTCTAATTGTTCAATTCTAGGCTTTAGGGAATGGTTTTCGGCTCTAAACTTTTCGTTTTCAGCTATGATCTTTTGGTTTTCTTTTTCAATCTGGTTCACTTTGCTTATCAGTTCATTTGATTTCTGAGCCTCACTTTCCAATTGCAAGATTCTACCTTTTAAACTGTTATTTTCTTTCCAGATCTCTTCCATCTTCTTCAGAATCTCAGTTTTGAACTCTTCCATAGCTTGTGACCCATTTTCCTTATTTGAGGAGGGTCCGGATGCTTGTTTGTTCTCCTCCTCTGTTTGCTTGGTTGTCTGGATTTTCTCTGTGTAAAAGTTGTCGAGTGTTAAAGACTTCTTTTTCTTGTTGTTTATCTTTCTCTTCTGAACTTCCTGAGTCTGGCTAGCCAGTATTAGCCCAGCAGCTTCTCAGCTTTATCCTCGCGATCTGGGTCTGTCCACGTGCGGTCTTTTGGCTTCTGAGGTCTGAGTTCTGGTTTTTTCCAAGGTCAAGCCCCCTGGTGGACCCCCTTGCTTTATCCTCTGCTGGAGGTTCCTTTACTAGTCTCAGGGCACTGCTTCCACAGTCCTATACCCACCTATGCTGGTTCCCCACTCAGGGTTTCAGAGATTTAGCTTGTGGTTGTGTCTGCCTCCACCCACGCCTCCGCCGCTCCAGCACTCTGCTCCCGCGTTCAGATTTCGCGTGCATTCTTTGGCTTATTGGGGTCCCAAATCTTGCTGCTCTCAGGAACAGGCCCTGGAGCTGCCAATGACTCGATGGGTGCCCCAACCTTGCTCTATTTCTTTTTATCTGGCTTCTGCGCTATAGGTGGTGTGTGTGGATGGGGTGGGGTTGAGGTGGCTGCTCAACCCGCGATTTAGTGAGAGCTGTTTCACCCCTTTATAGCATGGAAATGCCTCAATTCCACATACCTTCCACTCTGTGCCCTGTTGCGGGGTTCCTCCGTTCATCTGGACTTGTTTTTATGTCCCCTTGAGGAGTTTTGTGTGTTTAGGTCAGGAGAGGTTAAGAGCTGCTTTTTACTCTGCCGCCATCTTAACCCGGAACCCCTGCATTTATTATTTCTGCTCTTTTGCATTTGTTTGCAATGTTTCTATGCCCTATTACATGGTCAGTCTTTGTGAATGTACCTTGTGCGGCTGAAAAGAAAGTGTATTCCTTTTTGTTCCTATTTATTTTTCTCCACATATCTATTAAATCTAATTTTTCTAGGACTTCATTCACCTCTCTTACCTCTTTCTTATTTATTTTTTGGTTTGATTTATCTAGATCTGAAAGAGGGATATTTAGATGTCCCACTAGTGTGATTTTACTATCTATTACCTTCTTGAGATCTGCCAGTTTCTCCTTTATGAATCTTTTGCCATGCCATTTGGTGCATACATATTGGGCAATGTGATTTCCTCATTGTTTATACTGCCTTTATTCAGGATGTAATGACCTTCCCTGTCTTTTTTTAATCATATCTATTTTTACTTTGGCTGTGTCAGAAATCATAATAGCCACTCCTGCCTTCTTTTTCTCATTTGATGCCCAAAGGATTTTGCTAAAGACCTTCACCTTAAACCTGTGTATGTCCACCCACCTCATATGTGTTTCTTGTAGACAACATATGGCAGGATTTTGGTTTCTAATCCACTCTGGTATTTGCTTCCTTTTTATAGGCGAGTTCATCCCATTCACATTCAGAGTTATAATTATCAGTTGTGTATTCCCCAACATTTTGTTATCCTTTCCTTATTCTACCTCTTCTTTTTACACTATTTCCTTTTAAGCCAGTTGTTTGTTTTATGCCTGTAGCCCTTTTCCCCTCCCTTGATTTACTACCCTTTCTTGCCCCTCCCTTCTTATTCCCCTCTATTTTTAAGGCCTAATGAATTCCCTCCCCCTTCTTTTCCCCTCCCTTTTATGATTTACGTACTCCCCTGTTCCCCTTGGTTTTTCCCTTTTGACTTTCTCAGTAGGGTTGGATAGAGTTTTATATACAAATGTATAAAGCTACTCTTTGCTCTCAGTGTTAATGACACTGAGAGTAAGGTTTAAATAGTAAATCTTAATGCTCTCTTCCTCTCCTTCTTATAATAGTACTCATCCCTTCCCCTTCCCATGCCCTCTTGGTGTGTAATAGAATATCCTATTTTTCTTATCCATTCAAGTTTCTCTTGACGTCCTCTACTATTCACCTCCCTATTTCCTACCCCCATATCATCTTAGACCATTTAGTATTCCATCCTCTCCCTATGAATAATTCTTCTAATTACTATAATAGTGAATACTATAATAGCGATTAGAGTATCTTAAAGAGAATTATACATAACATTTCTCCAAATAGGAATACCAATAATTAGATCATATTGAAGCCCTTAAAGAGGCAAATTTAAAAAATAAGAGTTTTCTTTCTTTCCCCTCTTTTTCTTATTTACCTTTTCATGTTTCTCTTGATTTTTGTGGTTGGATATTGAACTTTCCATTTAGTCCTGGTCTTTTCTGTGCAAATACTTGGAAATCTTCTATCTTGTTGAATGCCCAAACTTTCCCCTGGAAGTATACGGTTAGGTTTAATGGGTAGGTGATCCTTGGTTGTTGACCCATTTCTCTTGCCTCTCTGAATATCATATTCCAAGCTTTGCAGTCTTTTAGTGTGGAGGCTGCCAGATTCTGTGTGATCCTGATTGGTGCTCCTTGATATCTGAATTGTCTCTTTCTGGCTTTTTGTGAAATTTTTTGTTTTACTTGGAAGCTCTTGAATTTAGTTATTATATTCCTGGGGGTTGTTTTTTCTGGGTCTAGTGTAGAGGGTAATCTAAGGATCCTTTCAATGTCTATATTGCCCTTTTGTTGTTGAATTCAGAGCAATTTTTCTGAATAATTTCTTTTAGTATGGAGTTCAAATTTCTATTAATTTCTGCTTTTTCAGGAAGACCAATGATTCTCAAATTGTCTCTTCTAGACCTGTTTTCTTGGTCTGTCACTTTCTCATTGAGATATTTCATGTTTCCTTCTATTTTTTCAGTCTTTTAGCTTTGTTTTATTTGTTATTGCTGTCTTTAGAGATCATTAGCTTCTAATTTCTCACTTATATCCTTTATGGACTGGTTTTAGGCTATAATCTTTTGGTTTTCCTTTTCAATCTGGTCATTTCTGGTTTTCAATTGGCTTATCAGTTCATTTGATTTCTGAGCCTCACTTTCTAATTGCAAAATTCTGCCTTTTAAACTGTTATTTTCTTGCCAGATTTTGGTTTCCAATTTGCTTACCATTTTGTTTGATTTTGAGGCATCTTTCTCCAATTGGGAGTTTTTGCCTTCTAAGTTGTTAATTTCCTTTTGAGCTATTTCCCACTTCTCTAGCCAAATCTCTTCCATCTTTCTCATCATCTCAGATTTGAACTCTTCAATAGCTCATGGCCAGTTTTCATTATTTTGGGAAGGTTTGGATATGATTTCTTGTTCGTTCTCCTCTACTGTTTGCTCTTTTGTCTGGATTTTATCCGTGTAAAAGTTGTCGAGTGTTACAGATTTCTTCTTGATGATCATTCTCTTTTGGGGTTCTTGTCTCTGGCTTGCCATTGTTAGCCCTGTGCCCTCTCAGGTTTATCCTCACACTCAGGGTCTATCTGTGCTCTTCAGGCTTCTGAAGTCTCAGTTGTTCTCAGGGTCAAGCCTCCTGGTGGTCCCCTTACTTGTTCCTCTGCCCAAGGCTCCTTTAACTGTCTCTGGGTGTTGCTTCCACAGTTGTGAACCCCTTTTGCACTGGGTCCCCACTCAAGGTCCACGCCTGAGCTCAAGATCCGAGTTCTTACCTGTGCTCAGGATTCATGTCTGGGCTTGCATCCACGCCCACACTCGTGCCTCTACTCAGGTTCAAAGTCCACGTGATTTCTTTAGCCTCTTGGGGTCTTAAGTCTTGCTCCTCTCAGGATCAGGCCTGTTGACCCCAGGTAGCTGCCAAGGGCTTAATCCGTGCTCCAAACTAACTCTGACTCCTGTGTGCTGGCTTTGGCACTGTGGGTGATGTGGGGGGCGTGGGAGGGGGTTGCTCAGCTCGTACTCTAGTGAAAGCTGTTTCTCCCCTTTACAGAATGGAAATGCCATGATTCCACGTACCTCCAATGCTGTGCCCTGTTGTGGGGTCCCTTTGTTCCTCTGGATTTGTTTTTATGTCTTCTTGAGGAGACCTGTATGTTTTGGTTAGGAGAGGTTAAGCACCTGCTTTTTACTCTGCCGCCATCTTAACCAGGAAGTCCCATATCTCAGTACTGTTACTTGATTAATAAAAAACATTTTTAGCTCTTCTTTTAATTCTTGCTTCATTTTAACTAGGAATTTTAGTTACACTAGTGTCCACATTATGTCATTCTGTAAGGCTTTATTGTAAATATTTGTAGTCATTCTTCTCTTCTGAATTTGTGTGTTGAGAACTCTTTTCACTAAGATATTAAACTCAAATAAAAATGAATTTCTAGGTCTCACAAAGATTTAGAAAACCCAAAATGAATATTATCTAAATCATTTTGTTTATTAACTAAATCATATTGTTTTTATTTATTCTGTTAAATCATCCCAATAACATTTTAATCTGGTTTTGACCATAACTGGGGAGTGTTGCTGGCAGCACTTGGCTTCTGTCAGAGGGTGTCTTTTACTGTAGTATCTATTTGTGATATGGCTCATTTTGTTATATTATTTTGGCCTACTTATTCATAGTGGATTTTATTTTAGAATCAGCATCTATCTGCTTCTAAAGGAAACATCTACATAAATATTGAATACTCTTGAATCCTGCAGCTGTTTTCTTTGGGGTATTGAACATTGTAGTGTTCCAAGATATCAGAATCAGCTCAGACTGAGAACCTACATGTTTATCATCCTCCCACTGTGGTCTAATCTGAGGCAAAGTCTTATTGATGCTTTCCTGATCTAAACCCTGTGAGTTCTCACTTACATTTAGATTGATCTAAAAATTTCTGTGGTCTTTCTCTTTATTGGAGTTCTAGTTGTTAGTCCAGTTTTCAAAGAGGACTAATGACACTGTTTGATGATACTTGTGACTGAATTAGATTTAACTAAGGCAGAGTTATATGAAGTCTTCAGCTTCACTCTCCTAGAGTCATAAAACTCTAGTGGCAACACAACTGGCAATGGTCCAGGATATGCTAGATAATGTTGGTCTCTTCAATGTCTGACCAGCCTCTGTAGCTATTGGAACAAATTGTTCTCATTTGCCCATTCCACCAGGGGAAATCTTCATATACATAGGATAAAGATCCCCTAATTTAACAATGGGTTTGAGGCTTGTCAGTTATCCTTAATGTAGTACAGCGTTAATACAGAGGCAGTTTTACCAACATGTGGCCTCTGTGCATGCTTCAGCTTCTTGGAGACACAGGTGAAAGTTGGTTAACAGATACACACAAAAGATGGATAAGCAGCCATGAAAAGGTTTCAGCAAGACCTCACACAAAAGGTGTTAATCCTGCTTGTTGGAAGATAACAGTAGACAGAAGAGGCTGTGGATCCTCATTCTAAGTTTTATTATTTTACTCCTAACTCAAAGTCCTGTAATGTTGGACAGGTGACAAAACAGCAGATACAGAAACACTGGGAGTTATAGTCAAAACTCTTCACACAGGTAGGCCAGGGTATAAAGTTATCTTTTCACTGGACTAAAGCATGTAGCTAGAAGAATATTAATTGGGGCGAATTACCCCGTAGAACCCCAAGAAAGGGACAGCTAGGGCAGTTAAGTATGTGGGTATAAAAGCAGCACCCCAAGTTTGAGTGACTCACTCTTTGGGGGAACAGGGTGCTGGGTGGATGAGGTAGTGGGTTTACTATTTCTCTTTGAAGCCTAGCTTAACTCTGACCAAAGGAGCTTGGTTGATGATAAGTATTTACCCATAGAAGCAATCATCATAACTATCTCTGATTTAGTTACTGTTGCAAAGAAATCCAGCTAGAAGTATCTCAAAAAAACTGAATCTACAGATCTCCAATCAAGACACTTTTAACCACCTTGCATTTATTCCTAGTTAGTATAGAGAAAAAGATTAGTTTGTGAGGTAGCTAAGGAAAGAAGATCTCTTTTGGGGCTAATCCCCCATTAGGGGAGAAGATGTCCTGATAACATCGAAGATAACTAGACAGATTTTAGCTTTCCCTTTTACCTGTACATACCATCTACTACAAACCCTCCAATTTATTAAACTTTCATTTTAGTTAAGTCAGGGGGTGTGAGAATCCTTTAACTTAAATTATTTAGATCTGAATATATACATTACCAAAGCCAACCTCCACCTTGGTTGCCTGAGAAACAGTTAAGATCCTGAGAGAAAGGAATCATCTTTGAAGACATCCTGAGGCAATTATCCATACTTCCTCAGGGGACAACCCTCTCACAGCTAAAGCAATCCATCTCCTGTGAAATTATTTAGAGTTGATATCAAAGCTTGTCAGATAAGCAGCCATACGGGTCCACAAACATTTTCAGTTAGACCAACTCCCAGTCTTGAACTGTCAAATGGAGTGGTGAGTTGGAGTTCTATATACTTGCTTCCCTTCCCCCTGTCAAGGCTTGAGTTTCCAGCTAGGGCTCTGGGCCTGCAAGCTACATCTTTTCAAGCAGCAGTGGAATTCAACACTCACCTTGGAGTTTGAGCAGCTTTTTTTAAAAGTAATACACTGATCACCTCCTGGCATGAGGAATGATCTAGAAAATGTGCCCTAAAAATTATTTATTTCAAACTCAACATCAAGAGTTAGAAAGAGAAACTCCATTTAAAATCACTCTAGACAATATAAAATACTTGGGAGTATTTTACAAGTCAAATTCAGGAATTATATGAACTACAAAACACTCTTCACACAAATAAAACTACATTTAAATAATTGGAAAAATATTAATTGCTCATGTGTAGGATAAGCTAATATAAATATGATAATCCTACCTAAATTGATTTACTTATTCAGCACTATATCTATCAAAATACCAAAAATCTTTTTTTATAGAATTAGAAAAATTATTACTAAGTTCATCTGGAAAAACACAATATCAAGAATATCAAGGAAACTAATGAAAAAAAATTAAAGGATGGAGGTATAGCATTACCAGATCTCAAACTACACTATAAAGTATTAATCATCAAAACAATATCGTGGACTTCCAGGCTAAGATAGTGGCAGAGGAGAAAGAAGGACCATACTCTCCTCACAACTCACAACTGACGATACACATTGTCTAAAAAGGACAAAAATCAAAATCAGATAAGTGAATGGGATCTGCCATGGGGCACAACCTTGAAGGTAGGCAATTTGGAGGTGTTTCCACCTATATGGGGGTAAAACTAGACCTACTAAAGTACGAGCTGATCACCCCTCACCCATATCACCTACTTCTCCAGAGTCAGAATGAGGGCCAGGGCAATCTCTAAATTCTTGGGGGGCTGCAAAGGACTTTAAAAGACTGTCTGGGGGCAGCTGGGTTGCTCAGTGGAGTGAGAGTCAGGCAGGAGGTCCTAGGTTCAAACCTGGCCTCAGCCACTTCCCAGCTGTGTGACCCTGGGCAAGTCAATTGACCCCCATTGCCCACCCTTACCAGTCTTCTACCTATGAGACAATACACCTAAGTACAAGGGTTTAAGTCTGTCTGCCTTTGATCCAGCCATACCACTGCTAGATTTATACCCCAAAGAGATTATAAGGAAAAATACATGTACAAAAATGTTTATAGCCACACTCTTTGTAGTGGCAAAAAACTGGAAAAAGTAGGTATGCCCTTCAGTTGGGGAATGGCTAAACAAATTGTGGTATCTGTTGGTGATGGAATACTACTGTGCTCAAAGGAATAACAAACTGGAGGAATTCCATCTCAACTGGAATGACCTCCAGGAATTGATGCAGAGTGAAAGAAGCAGAACCAGGAGAATATTGTACAGAGACTGATGCACCCCCAGGAATGTAACTGCCAAATTCAAGAGCTCCCAAGCCAAGGAGAAAATATTGCAAACATCCAGAAAAAGGTAATTCAGATATCAAGGAGCCCAAGTTAGGATTACTCAACATCTGGCTGCCTCCACACTAAAAGACTGAAAGGTTTGGAATATGATATTCAGAGATGTAAGAAAACTGAGTCTACAACCAAGGATCATCTACCCATCAAAACTGACAATAGAAGATTTCCAAGTATTCTTAAGGAAAAGACCAGAAATAAATGGAAAACTTGATGTCAAAATACAAAATTCAAGAGAAACATGAAAAAGAAACCAAGAAAGAAGTGGGAAAAAATTTTAAAGCTTTCAGTGAGGTCAAATTTTTTATATTCCTATGTAGAAAAATTATATTTGTAACTCTCAAAAATTGTTTTCACTATCATGGTAGATAGAAGAATTATTCACAGGAAGAGGTTGAGGAACTAAGTGATTTAACATTATATGTATAAAAAGGAGAGTGGGGAATAGAAGATGGCATCAAGAGGACTTAAAGAAAGAAGAAAATAGGATAAATTTTACTATATAAAGAGGTGCATAGCAGGGGGAGGAGATGAAAACAATTATAAGAAGGAGAAGAAGAGAGTGGTAATAGGTAATACTTAAATCTTACTTTCAGTGGAATCAATTCTGAGAGGGAAGAGCAGCTAAATTCATTAGGGTATAGAATTCTATCTTACCCCAAAGGGAAGTTGAGAGGGAAAAACCAAGGGGGGAAGAGGGGCAGGGAGTATTAAAACAGAGGAAAAGGAAGGGGGAAGGATTTTAATCGACCTTTAAGAAAAATAAGAGAGGTATAATAAGGGAGGGGATGGGAATGGAAGTAAAATAAGGGTGGGGAATAGGGGGACTGATTAAAAGCAAAACACTGTTGTAGAAGGAATGATAGAAGAAAGTGCAGCACTAGAACAGGAAATCAAATTGATGGGGAACACACAGGTGGTAATAATAACTCTGAATGTGAATGGGATGAACTCACCCATAAAATGGAGGCAGATAGCAGAGTGGATTAGAAACCAAAATCCTACCATATGTTGTGTACCAGAAATACTCATGAGCAGATAGACTTACTCAAGGTAAAGGTAAAAGGCTGGAGCAAAATCTACTGGGCTTCAACTGAGAAAAAGAAGACAGGAGTCTCAATCACGGCAAAGCCTAGGTAAAAATGGATCTAATTAAAAGACATAGGGAAGGTAATTACATCCTGATAAAAGGTAATATAGACAATGAAGAATTAGCAGTACTCAACTTGTTTGCACCAAATGGTATAGCATCTAGATTTTTAAAGGAGAAACTATTAGAGCTTAAGAAGGACAGAGATAATAAACTAGATTACTGAGAGACCTGAACCTTCCTCTATCAGATCTAGATAAATCAAACCAAAAAATAAACATGAAATAAGTAAGAAATGTGAATGAAATCTTAGAAAAATTAGAGGTAATATATATGGAGGAAAAAAGAGGGACAAAAAGGAATACACCTTCTTTTCAGCAGCACATAGTACATTCACAAAGATTGACCCTGTATTAGGGCATAAAAACATTGCAAATGAATGCAAAAAAGCAGAAATAATGAATGCAACCTTTTCAGAATATAATGCAAAAAAAATTATATTTAGTAAGGGTACATGGAGAGGCAAATCAAAAGTTAATTGGAAATTAAATAATATGATTCTCCAAAATCAGTTAAAAAACAAAGCATAGAAACAATTACTAATTTCATTGAAGAGAATGACTATGGGGAGACATCTGTAAGAATGGAATTTGTGCAAGGGGGAGGGGGAAAAAAGGAGCCAGAGAAGGAGTGGCTGACAGTGGGTGACAGTTGGTGATGGTTGAGACCAGAGGGAATTCTAGGAATTCTCTGAAGGAGGAAGGGGAGAGAAGGAGTTCCGGCAGAGGACTGAGAGAGGAAGGAGGAGAACATCCCAGCTCGAATCCAGTCCTGAGGGCTTCCTGAGGGTCTTTCTTTGGACACTGATACCCTGATTCAAAGACATCCCATCCCTTCTCACCCATCAAGACTTCAACAAATGAGTTAGATAAGTTTTGGGAGTCCATTTTGGGAGCCATCTCTTAGGCTCCTTCTCCCATTACCCAACCTTGCTGAGAGACCCTTTCCAGTCTACTTTGCAATTATAGAGAAGTATAGAAATAGAAACAGAAGGAGAAAGGGTGAGAGTCACTTAGGAGTGGGAAATCCAACGCTTCCCACCCGAGTGATGGACCCCAGAGAAATAGAGAAGAGGGCACCCCAAAATCCCTCTGCCCTTCACCCCTTTCCCCAATCTCTATATTGATATTAATAAGACACTTATTAGGGGCAGCTGGGTAGCTCAGTGGAGTGAGAGTCAGGCCTAGAGACAGGAGGTCCTAGGTTCAAACCCGGTCTCAGCCACTTCCCAGCTGTGTGACCCTGGGCAAGTCACTTGACCCCCCATTGCCCACCCTTACCAATCTTCCACCTATGAGACAATACACCGAAGTACAAGAGTTTAAAAAAAAAGACACTTATTAGTCAGATAGCGTTCCAAAGTGCCTGAGCAATGAGGGAGAGGGGAATCACAGCTTGGTCTGGCTGCCTCCATCTTGAAGCCAGACCACCTGCTGTGAAGTTGACTGACCTTAGGGGAGGCTTGCGTGAATCCCACCCTCATTCAGAATCGGATTGGGGTCCCCCATACCTCATCTTAAAGGGAAACCTTGCCCCCAACTCCTGTGAGGTGGCACGACCATTCAGGTCACCCAGTTTGGGGGTGATACCCCCTCGAAGTCTCATCAGTGTATATTCAGCAGGAGGGGAGAGCTAGAAGAGAGTCTCACCCCTCATAGACTCTCTCTCTCTCTCTCTCCCTTCTATCATAATATTAATTACTGGCTCTGCTTATTGTTACACATCAAATCAAAATATATGGAATGCAGCCAAAGCAGTACTCAGGGGGGGAATTTACATCCTTGAGATCAATACAGGGAAAAGACTACCATTATAGAAGCATTATAGAAGAAAGGTTTCTAATAGAAGACTGGATTTTAATTGGGACTTAAAAGTGAAGTCATAGGGTGGAAACAAGGAGAGAAAAATTCTGGTCATGAGGGACATTCAGTGAAAATACACTGAATACTGGAAATGTGGAATTCATCAAGGATATGGAGAACTTTGAATGGCAAATAAAAAATTTTATATTTGTTACTAAAGGTGACATAGAACAAATGGAGTTTACTTATTGAAGGAATTAAGAAGACATGGTCAGGTCTGGGCTTTAGGAAGAATGATCTGACAGTTGAGTGGAATTGGAAGAGATACGAAGAAACATGGAGACCAACCAAACAACTATTGCAATTTTAAACAGTGTGGTTGGTTATAGCACTTGTGACAGTCTCAGAAAGAACTGAAGTAGAGAGGGATTAAACTTCACATTGAGATCAAAGAACAGGATTCTGGGGTTAAAATCAGAGAGGAAGAATGGTAATAGACTGTGATCAGATAAGACTTTTTGAAAGTTCATGAATACCAAAGGTATAATCATGTGTGTATATCACAAAGGTAATGGTAAGGGTAGAAGTCATGAAAATGAGTAAGTAGAGGAACTTGGAGATTAGTGTGTTTAAGAGGGAAATCAAGAGAGAGAAAGAGAAAGAGATTGATTCCTCCTTAAACACACTAATCTAGTTTCTTAATTTACTCCTGAGATAGATAGATAGATAGATAGATAGATAGATAGATAGATAGACAGATAGATATTTAAGACTGTAATGTGAGGACAGTTGTGGAGGGAAGATAGGGACTGAAGCAGATAACTAACTCATTTAGAAAAGAGGAGTGCTCTGGAGGTCAATAGACAACAGCAATCAGAATTTTCATTGGTTGGTAGTGAAAAAAGTGAATATGTGTGGGAGGGGACAAGATGGACAAATGGGTGCCAATCAAGGAATAACACAAACTGGGGGCACTCCCACACCCCTACAAGGGAAAGGACTGACAAGACAACACTGAATAACCACATAGGGATGTGGGGAATAGGGAATGACAGTTGACAGTTGAATTGTCCACCAAACAGCTAGGGATATTAGTTATGTTAAAGTAACTAAATAGTGGGTCCTCATTGGTGTAGAGGAGTCAAAGGAAGTATATTTAAACATTTTTTTAATGTTGCTAAAGAAGGAAAGTGGATGGAGGATTTCTAGCACTAAAGAAACAGCCCAACTACCTTAGAATATAAGGGGTCAACTGTTTTTTCCTCACTAGACTAGCAGACAGCTCTAGCTATGTTGGAGAGGGCTGAAGTTTGGGTTTCTCACTGCTCAGGATCAAGCTGCTCCAGGATGTTATCAAGAGCCAGGAACAAATCCTTGAATAACTATTAAGTCGAAAGGAAGCTCTAGGGAGAATAGGCTGTCTGACAGCTTTCCACCAGCTGCAGATCTGAACCTTATCTCTAATCAGGCTGAGTTGATTGATGATTTCTTCAATTTTCTGCTAAAACCCAAAACTACAACTCCTTGAATCTCAGCAAGCTGGAGGACAGATACACTCTCCTCCCAGCTTAGCCAAGAAGTTCACTCTCCTTTACAAACTTCTGGCTGCATTCCATCCTGGAATGTCCATGCACTTAGTCAAGGATTGCTTTTAAAAGCTGTCAGCTTTCTGTCCTAACTTAAATCTATGTATACTCTATAATTTCCCTATAAAAGTAGATATAAATTGAATCAAATAAAGAGTGAATCTCAAAGAAGCAGAACTTATTGAGTGATAATGATATATGAAGTGTTCAAAAGTGTCAAGGAGAGAGGAAGGAGTATTTCCATGTACTTGTTGAAACACATCTAATCATTTTCTAAGGTTTCTGAATACAACAGTTTATATCCATCTGACATCTCGCCCATTTTTAATTCCTTCCTACTAAGGCTAAAGCTAAAGGTCATGGTATCAGTTAGCCTCCTTAAGAAAAAGAATTTTAGATAGTGTCTAGTTTTACATGAATAAAAAGCAGCTGACAGGATGAAGTCTTGTAGCTGTGTCTGCTATGAGAAAAGAGAGAAAGTAGTTAACAGTTGAAAATGTGGCATGGAGGGAACACAATGAGGCCATGTCTGCGGGATAGCAAGCAATCACACTTACCTTCTATTCAGATTTCTTATCAACAGTCCTCAAGCAACTTGATTCTAGATTGTACTTGACTTTTTGACCTGTCTCATAACTTACAACTTTATTTCCCTCGTGACATTTTGATTCTTTCCAGAGAAGCTTTTCTCTGAAAATAGGTGTCAGTCCTAATCAGATGTAGTTTCTTCTCAGAAATATATGTTCCGTCAAAAGCTAAGGTATGCTACATAATCACAAAGTTCATACCCCTTTAAACTGTAGAGAAATTGGTACATTTTTGCAATTCAGAAATTGTTTCAGGAAAGAAAAAAAAGGATTTTCAAATAACCCTGTTATTAACAACTTATTTAAATTATTTTAAATGTCACATTAACCATTGTTTTTTCTAATTTTTAACTCCAAATACTTCTGCCTGGAAAACATCCCCTTTCGTTCATTTTGCAAAAGGTTTATGTGAATATAGATGTGCCAGTCTTCTTTTACCTTCAGAGAAAAGTTTGCCTGATTTTGAAACTCTTCAACTGTAGTATGATTTTCTTTTCATCTGAACTATTAAAGATCCATTAAAGTTGAAGGGTAGAAGAGAGTTTTGATTACTTAAGATTTAAGTCAATGATTTTTAGTGACATTTGGGACATGATTTTTGTTTCATGAAAAGAAAGAGAGAGCAAGAGAAAAAAGGGAGAAAGAAAGAAAGAAAGAAAGAAAGAAAG
>NC_058130.1:306293006-306303019 GCF_016433145.1 Gracilinanus agilis | reverse complement strand
AAGAAAGAAAGAAAGAAAGAAAGAAAGAAAGAAAGAAAGAAAGAAAGAAAGAAAGAAACAAAAAGAGAGAAAGAGAGAAAGAGAGAAAGAGAGGAAGGGAGGAAGGGAGGAAGGGAGGAAGGGAGAGAGGGAGGAAAGAAAGAAGAAGGAAAGGAGGGAGGGAGGAAGGAAGAGAACAAGAAAGGAAAGATAAAGAAAGATAAGGAAAGAAAAAAAAAAGTAGAATGATCATAAAAAACAAGTTTGGTGTCAAAGAAGAAATAAGAATTCATCTCCCTTTTTCCTTTGCAGAAATATGGTGTTGAACAATGCATAGAATAAATTAAAGAAAAAGCATATGTTATATTCCTCTCATCAAACGGATCTTTCTTTTTTTTTAATAATTTTTTATTTTTAGAAAAATTTTCCATGGTTACATAATTCATGTTTTTACTTTACCCTTCACCCCTCAACCCCGCCCCACCCACCCCCTGCTGTAGCTAACTTGCATTTCCACTGGTTTTAACATGTGTGGTCAGTCAAGACTCATTTACATATTATTGATAATTACATTGGTGTGGTCTTTTCGGTTCTACATCCCCAGTCATGTCCTCATCAACCCAAGTGTACAAGCAGTTTTTTTTTCTTCTGTGTTTCCACTCCTGTAGTTCTTCCTCTGAGTGTGGGTAGTGTTCTTTTTCCATGAATCCATCAGAATTGTCCTGGGTCATTGCATTGCTGCTAGTACAGAAGTCCATTACATTCTATTTTACCACAGTGTATTGGTCTCTGTGTACAATGTTCTTCTGGTTCTGCTCCTTTCACTCTGCATCAATTCCTGGAAGTCTTTCCAGTTCACATGGAATACCTCCAGTTTATTATTCCTTTGAGCACAATAGTATTTCATCACCAACATATACCACAATTTGTTCAGCCATTCTCCAATTGAAGGGCATACCCTTGCTTTCCAGTTTTTTGCCACCACAAAGAGCACAGCTATAAATATTTTTGTGCAAGTCTGTTTATCTATGATTTCTTTGGAGTACAATCCCAGCAGTGCTGTGGCTGGAGCACAGGGCAGGCATTCTTTTATTGCTCTTTGGGCATAGTTCCAAATTGCCATCCAGAATGGTTGGATCAGTTCACAACCCCATATCAACAAGCAAATCAACAAAAACCACATGATTATATCAATAGATGCTGAAAAAGCCTTTGACAAAATATAACACCCATTCCTACTCAAAACACTAGAAAGTATAGGAATAGAAGGTCTTTTCCTAAAAAAATAATAAACAGTATATATCTTAAACCATCAACAAGCATCATATGCAATGTGGATAAATTAGAAGCCTTTTCAATAAAGATCAGGTGTGAAAAAAGAATGCCCATTATCACCTCTATTATTTAACATTGTACTAGAAACACTAGCAGTAGAAATTAGAGAAGAAAAAGAAATTGAAGGTATTAAAATAGGCAATGAGGAGACTAAGCCATCACTCTTTGCAGATGATGTGATGGTCTACTTAAAAAAATCCTAGAGAATCAAATAAAAAGCTAGTAGAAATAATCAACAACTTTAGCAAAGTTGCAGGATACAAAATAAATGCACATAAATCATCAGCATTTCTATATATTTCCAACACATCACAGCAGCAAGAGGTAGAAAGAGAAACACCATTTAAAATCATCCTAGATAATATGAAATACTTAGGAATCTATCTACCAAAACAAACACAGGAATTATATGAACATAACTACAAAACACTTTCCAAACCATTAAAACTAGATCTAAACAATTGGAAAAACATTGATTGCTCATGGGTAGGACGAGCTAACATAATAAAAATGACCATTCTACCTAAATTAATTTACTTATTTAGTGCCATACCTATCAAACTACCAAAAACCTTTTTTACTGCTTTAGAAAAAAACTATAACAAAGTTTATTTGGAAGAACAAAAGATCAATAATGTCAAGGGAAATAATGAAAAAAAAACATGAAGGCAGGTGGCTTAGCAGTACCAGATATTAAGCTTTACTACAAAGCAGCAGTCAAACTGATCTTTCTAAAAGCACATATCCAAGGAGATCATATACACATACACCAATAAATTAATTCCATTGACTTCCTATTGCCTCTAGCATAAAATATAAAATCCTTTACTTGGCATATACAGTCCTGGGTTCCTTCAACACTCAACACCCTACTTTCTTTACCCTATATTCTTTAACAAGCCTTTTCCTTTCCTCAAAAAATTCTGTTTCCATAGATGAAAATGAGGAATAAATAGCTTTCTCCTTAGGTTCTCTGCCTGAAATTTAACCCCCCTCTCCAACCTATACTTGATTTTGCTGCCAACTATATATTCCTGCAACATAAGTCTGATCATAACATAACCTTCATATTGTCTCTAGTATAAAATGAATGTAGATTTAAGAGCTAGGAATTTCCCTTAGAGGCTATCTAGCCTAAAAAATACAAACTTCCCTGCTTAATGCTTAAAGTTCCCCATGATCTGACTTCAGCCTTCTTTTTTAGGCTTACTACATTATATCCCCTTACATGGTCTACAAATTCTGATCACATGAACTTACTAATTTATATCTTTTCCTTATGCCTTTGTGAAAGCTGATCCTCAATACCTGAATGCACTGTCCCCTGAGCTCAGCATCTTAGAATCTGTAGCATGTTTTACCTGGCTCAAATGCTACATCTTTCTTAGAGTGTTTCCTTACTCCCAACTTGTAGCATAGTGGTTCTTAGACATTTTTAAGAATCTGACAGCTTTGTATTCTGCGAAAAACCTGTGGTTTTGGTGATGTTTTAAATGTATAAAATAAAATATGTAGAATTAAAAAGTAAATTATTTATACTGAAATAGGACACAGAATTTCCATGATGTTGGAGTCTAGGAAGCCCCTATCCACCTTTCAAATGATCACAGAGGAGCAAAAACACCTCCAGAAAAATTCCGGAGTGGCAGAACCAAGAGAAGAAGGGATAAAGCAATAATCCAGCCCAGGAAAGCATGAAGGGAAAGCAAAGAGAGTCTATCCCTCCATCCCACTGGAGCAGAATAGAGTTCAAGCAAGCCTCAGCAGAACTCAGACATGATACAATGCAAGCAGTACAAGGGAAAACACAACCAGCCTGGTTCAGCCTCAACCAACACAATACAGAATAGCCAACAGTGGGAGGATGCAGTCCTACATAGTCCAGCCTTAGAAGAGGCTGGACTCAAGTCATTGTGGACAGCAGTTGAAGGAACTCAATCCAACAACCAGGTGAACCAGTTTACATCTACAGAATGCTCAATCTGGTACTGAGACAGCTGAGGTTACCTGAGGCACTGGAACAGACAAGTACAAGATAGTATTTCTTCCACCTCAGAAATGGAGCTAACTTTAGCATATAGAAAAAGTCAAGGTAAGAAATAATCCCCAAAAGAGCAAAAAGCAGAGGAAATACCTGACACTAGAAAACTATTTTAGCAAGAAACAATCAAAATAGAAGCTCAAACGTGAACAGAAAGACAAAAATTAAAGCTTCAAAGAAAAATGTGGAAGACTATTAGACCCAAAATGAACCACTGAAAGTGGTACAAAAGAGGATAAAAAAACAAATAATCAGAGACATCAAAGAACAATTAAAAAGAAAAGAACACAAAAACTTACTGAGAAAATGGCTTCCTAAAAAGGAAATACAATACCTCAAACAGGAAAATAATTTTTAAGAAAGTAAGTAAAAAAAACCCCTAAAGAAGAAAATGGCTTTCTAAAATTTATATCTGGACAAATGGAAGTCCATAAGACTCCTGGCCCGGGGGCAGGGGGGGTTGGGGGGACAAGTTCAAAAGAATAAAATAAAATAGAAAAAAATCAGAAATATCTCACTGGAAACACAATTGATCTAGAAAATAGATCTAGGACAGATAACCTAAGAATGATTGGATTGCCTAAAAGGCAAAAAAGTCTAGACACAATATTGTAAGAAATTATCAGGGGAAATTTCCCTGATGATCTTGAACAAGTGCAGAATATTGAAACTGAAAGAATCTACTAACAATTTCCTGAAAGAAATCTGATGATTAAAAATCCAAAGAATATTGTAATCAAATTCCAGACCTCCCTTGGTGAGAAGAAATACTATAAACAAATACAAAATAATTGAAATATTGTAGAACCACAGTCAGGATTATGCAGGACGTATCAGCTTCTACATATGGTATTCTGTAAGGCAAAGGATCTCGCCCTATAACTAAGAATCACCTACCCAGAGAAACTGATCATAATATTCAAAGGGAATAAATGGATATTTAATGAAATAGAGGATTTCTAGGCATTCTTTTTTAACCCTTACCTCCCATCTTAAGGCATAAGAGCAGTTAAGGGCAAGGCAATGGGGATTAAGTGACTTGGCCAGGGTCACAGAGCTAGGAAGTGTCTGAAGCTAGATTTGAACCCCAAACCTCCTGTCACTAATCCACTAATCCACCTAGATGTCTCTCTTCCAGGCATTCCTGATGAAATGACCAGAATTAAAAAGAAAATTCAATGAGCAAACAACACTCAAGAGAAACATAAAAAGGCAAACAAACAACAACAAAAAATCAAGGGAATCAGTGGTGTTAAATTAATCACATCCTTGCATAGAAAAATAATAAGTAGAATACTTAAGATATCTATGGTTTAAGACAGTGATGGGCACACTGTAGCCCATGGGCCAGATTGGGCCCCCTGAAATGTTCTATCCAACTGCACTACATTATTCCTTATCTGACAGATACAATGAGTAGGATAAAATACAATGAAACTTCGAACAAGTTGCCTTAGAAACAGACGGACAGATGAGCATTTCCTTTCCTTTGGCCCCCTCTTTAAAAAGTTTGCCCATCACTGATTTAAGAGATACCTAAGGTGCTTGAGATACTTAAGGAAATTATAGGGAAACAATGGACTTAAAGTTATTGCATCCCTGCATGGGAAATTCATAGCTAGGATATTTAAGATATCTATGAAACAAAATATACCTTAGATACTTAAGGGAATCAAGCAAAACACTGAGGTTAAATTGATTATATTCCTTCATGAGGAAGTGATAAGTAATGAATTTAGGATATCTATGGTATAAAGAGATACTTGAGATACTTAAGATACTATAAGGCAGTGATGGGCAAACTTTTTAAAGGGGGCCAAAGAAAAGGAAATGCATATCTGTCAGTCTGTTTCTAAGACAACTCTTTCAAAATTTCATTGTATTGTATCCTACTCATTGTATTCTTCAGATTAGGAATAATGTCCTGCAGCCAGATAGAACATTTCAGGGGGCCATAGTTTGCCCATCACTGCTCTAAGGTAATCAAAAGAAGTATGAAGTTAATCTGATTACATTACTAGTAAGGAGGGGATAACTAAGCTTCTTAAGATATCCATTTGAATTTCCTAAAGTACTTTGGAAACTTAAGGTACTAAAGATACTTAAGAACTTTATTACTATTAGAGCAATGAACATGAGCATACCTAAATAGAGAAGAGAGAGTAAGCTGAATATATAAGAATGATAGAAGAAAAATGATAAGAAAGATGAATACACAAGGGGGAAATAAAAGGAGAGAAAGTTGAAAATAAATTATCTCACATGAAAAGACCTGTAAAAAATCTATACAGTGGAAAGGAAGATGGGAATGGGTGGGTAACACTTAAATCTTACTCATAAGAATTGGCACAAATTGGGAATATCATTCACACTCAGGTATAGAAACTTAGTTTACCATATAGGAAAATAATGAGGAGAGGGAGACAAAAAATTAGCAAGAGATAAAAGAGAGGGGGAAATTCAGAAGCTAAAACATTTGTGAATGGGGAAAGACAGAAAGGAGAGAAGATTAAAGAGTGGCGGAAATAAGATGGAGAATAACACAGTAATCATAACTATAAAAATGATTAGGCTACACTCATCCATAAAACAGAAAAAGTTAGAAAAGTTGATTTTAAAAAGAAACCCATAATTTACTATCTATAAGAAACACATTTAAAACGTGGAGATTCGGAGTGAAGGTAAAGGACTGGAGTAGAATCTATTATGCTTCAGCTCAAGTTAAAAAAGCAGGGGTGGCAATTATGATCACGGACAAAGCAAAAATAAAAATCATCTCATTTAAAAGGAAGGAAATTATATCTTGATAAAAGGAATCACAGACAATAAAATAATATTAGTATTAAACATATATGCATCTTTGGGGTACAAACCTAGTAGTGGTATTGCTAGATCAAAGGATATACATTCTTTTAAAGCCCTTTGGGCATAGTTCCAAGTTGCCTTCCAGAATGGTTGGATCAATTGAAAAGTCCACCAGCAATGCATTAGTGTCCCAGTTTTGACACACTTTTTGTCACCCCCCTCCAATTACCTCCTCCTTCCTTTGTTTTACTCTCCTTCTACTTCTGTTTGGGGTAAGATAGAATTCTCTACCCCACTGAGAATGCTTGTTTCCCTCCTTTCTGAGCCAGTTACAATGAGAATAAAGTTTCAGCATTGCCCATTACCACCCTTATCCTACCTCTCTATAACAATATTTCAGGCCTTTTTATGTTACATAATTTGCCCCATTCTAATTCTCCCTCCTTTTTTCTCTCATTGCAACCCTCTCTCTTACCCCTTGAATTTTTACATATCATTCATATGTATACATATCATATCATACATACATATCATTTCATATCACATGTCCATTTTTCCCCTGAAAGAATATACTCACTTTTGCTGGATAGGTGGACTCTGGGTTGTAAACCCAAAACTGTCTCCTTTCTCAATATCATATTCCATGTCTTTTGATCCTTTAGTGTAGAAGCTGCTAGGTCCTGAGTGATTCTGATTGTAGCTCCATGGTATTTGAATGGTTTCTTTCTGGCTGTTTGAAGAATTTTCTCCTTGGTTTGGTAGCTCTTGAATTTAGCTATTACATTCCTTGAAGTTGTAATTTGAGGATTTCTTTCTGGACACAATCTGTGAATTCTTTCAATTTCAATTTTATTTTCTTAGTCAAGGCTATCTTGGCAGATTTCTTTGATAATTTCTTATAATGTGATGTTCAAGGTTTTTTCTTGATCATGGCTTTCAGGCAGTCAAATAATTCTCATATTGTCTCTCCTGGATCTATTTTCCAGGTTAATTGTTTTTTTCAGTAAGATATTTCATATTTTCCTCTTTTTTTATTCCTTTAATTCTGCTGTATTGTTTCTGAATTTCTCATGAAATAATTAGTTTCTAGTTGGTTAATTCTGATTTTAAAGGTCCAATTTTCCTATGTCAGTTTTTGTTTCTCCTTTTTTCAATTAGCCCATTTCTTCTTGTATTGCTTTCATTTCTCTTCCATACTTTCCCTCTGCCTCTCCTAATTGGTTTTTGAAGTCTTTTTTGAGTTCTTCCAAAATCTATGTCCAATTCATATTTTTCTTCTGGACTTTCCATATCTTTGTTTTGCTTTTGCTATCACCTTCTGTGTCTGTACCTTGTTCTTTGTCTTCATAAAATTTCCTAAGAGTTAGGTGCTTTTTTGTTGTTTGCTCATTTTTCCTATATAATTATAGGTAGGCTGAATTTTCTTTGAAGTTGGGGGACCCTCTTAAACTTCAGTACTTCCTTGAAGTTATTCTCAGCTTATTTTCTGGGTATTTACCAGTTTCAGTTCTTGGAGGATAATGAGATTATCACTATTAATTAGATAAATGCACATTAAAACAACTCTGAGGTACCTGCTCAAACCTATCAGACTGACTAACATGACAAAAATGGCAAATGATAAATGTTGGAGGGACTGTGGAAAATTGGGACATATTCATGTTAGATACACTGTTGGTAGAGCCGTGTATTGAAACAACCATTCCGGAAAGAAATTTGGAAGATGCCCCAAAATTCATAAAACTGTTCCGGCCCTTTAATCCAGCAATACCACTGCTATATCTGTATTCTAAAGAGATTAAAGATAGAGAAGAGGATATAGTTGTGAAAAAATATTTATATATACTTCTATTGTGGTAGAAAACAACAGGAAACTTGGGGTTTGTCCTTCAGTTGGGCAGTGGCTGGATATGTTGTGATATGAGTGTAATGCAATACTATTGTGCTCTAAGAAATGATAAAGTGATCACAAAAAAGTCTGGAAAGACTTTTATGAAATGATGCAAAGTGAAGTGAGGAGAACTATAAGGACATTTGTACACAGTATTAGCAATAATGTACAATAATCAGCTATATATGACAACTATTACCAACAAGGTATAGATCCAGGGTACCTCTAAGGGATTAAAGACAAAAAGGTTATATGCAACCAAAGAAAGAACTGGCAATGCCCAATGCAGACTAAAGAGTACAATTTCCCCTTCATTAACTCCATGAATTTTTCTCTAGTGAAAGTAATATATATCTTGATTCACAATATGACAAACATAGTAATATATATTGTATGATAATATATAAAAAAACTTCTATCTTATTATCTGCCTTTTAGGGGAGGAGGGAAAAGGTAGGAGAGAAGGAAAGAACATGGATTTCAAAATGTTAGAAAAAATTTTACTTAAAATTATATTGACATAAAACCTAAAAGAAATAAATTTTAAAATTATATTGAAATAAATTTACCAAGATAATTTTTTAAGTTCCTTTGCCATGGATTTATAATCCTCTCCCTTTCCCAGTGGATTTTTTCTTACAATTACTTTGTATAGATTGTGTACTTGCTAATATGTATAAATTCCCTTGATATGAATATAAATTCCTTTAGGGAAAGGACTGTCATTATACACCCAGAGCCTTGCAAAATGCTTAGTTTGTAGTAGGCATTTACTAAATGATTTTTGAATGATTGATGAGAACTAGAGGATAAGATTCATTTCAGTCCTAATATTTTATCATTTTTTATTACTGCTGAGGAAAACATGACATATCTACTGAAACCACATGTATTTTCTTCTTGTAATTAAACGGGAAAGAGAGGAGTAATATCTGCCTTGGAAAGTTCAAGCAATTGTTTTCTTTCCTTAAGCCTTGTTAGAAAATATTATCAATTATTTTTAGTAGTGAGTAGGTTTAAGTCAGTTCAGTGAAATGAATATATAGGACATAAAAGTTTCAGTTGATTGTACATTTGACCTAATATTATAGTTAACTATCATGAAGCAAAAAATAATACATTTTCTATTTGACATTCATCTCTTATCATAAACTTGTCCCCTCCCAAATCACTAGTCTTCTTAGGTCTTATTATCCTTCCATGTGCTCTGTGATCCACTGCCACTGGCATCCTTGCTATTCCTCACAAAAGATTCTCCATTTCCTGACTCTGGGCATTTTCTCTGGTTATTCTCTATGCTAACAGAGTTCCTGTCACATATGTGTGTAAGAAATCATTACTAAGATTTTATTTATTCATCTCCTCATAATAATTAATTATTAAAATCAAATCCTAGCAAATCAATTTCTTATATATCTTTCTAGGAAAAAAAGAAGTGCATATACATATATATATATATATATATATATATATATATATATTCAAGAAAAATTCATTGGACCTATGTACTGGTCTTATCTTTCCTCTCTTGGCTTAGTTCTCTGGAAGAAGATGGTGGGAATTTATGGTGGATACACACTCCAATTACCATTAATTCATTACACACCCCCAAATTTTATATTTTGTTGGGAGGAAACAACACTTTCTGTGAACTTAAGGATCCATGAAAACTCTCAGAAGTCACTTGTTAGGGTACTGATACTCATCAGACCCCTGTGGAGTCCATCCCATTATGCTCTGTTCTTCTATCATTTCATAGATATGGTCTCAGAATGATGTTTTCCAGAACTTTGTTATGAGCCAAATAAATTTCTATTCACAGATAACCTTTTTTCTTCAGGGATAAAACCTTGTTTGACCTATTTTAAACTTACTATGCACATAATAACTTATTTTTTTCAAACATTTATTAATATTCATTTTTAATATGATTATATGATTCATTGTCCTCCTTTCCCCTTC
>NC_058130.1:306262562-306290459 GCF_016433145.1 Gracilinanus agilis | reverse complement strand
AGTATTTCTAATTTAGTTTTCATCTGGGGATTTTTAATTTGCTCGCTTTCTAATTTTTTGAGTTGCATGCCCAATTCATTGATCTCTGCCCTCCTTAATTTGTTAATATATGCACTCAAGGATATAAATTTCCCCCTGAGTACTGCCTTGGCCGCATCCCACAAAGTTTCGTAGGATGTCTCATCATTGTCATTTTCTTCAATGAAATTATTGATTGTTTCTATGATTCCTTCTTTGACAAATTGGTTTTGGAGAATCATATTATTTGATTTCCAATTAGTTTTTGATTTTCCTGTCCTGGTGCCCTTACTAATTATTATTTTTATTGCATTATGATCTGAGAAGGTTACATTTATTATTTCTGCTCTTTTGCATTTGTTTGCAATGATTCTATGCCCTATAACATGGTCAATCTTTGTGAATATGCCATGTGCAGCTGAAAAGAAGGTGTATTCCTTTTTGTCCCTATTTATTTTTCTCCACATATCAATTAAATCTAATTTTTCTAGGACTTCATTCACCTCTCTTACCTCTTTCTTATTTATTTTTCAGTTTGATTTATCTAGATCTGACAGAGGAATATTTAGATCTCCCACTAGTATGGTTTTACTATCTATTTCATTCTTGAGCTCTGCCAGTTTCTCCTTTATGAATTTGGTTGCTATGCGACATGGTGCATATATATTGAGCAGTGTTATTTCCTCATTGTTTATTCTGCCTTTAATCAGGATGTAATGACCTTCCCTGTCTTTTTTAATGATATCTATTTTTACTTTGGCTTTGTCAGAAATCATAATAGCCACTCCTGCCTTCTTTTTCTCATTTGACACCCAAAAGATTTTGCTGAAACCCTGAACCTTAAACTTGTGTATATCCACCCGCCTCATATGTGTTTCTTGTAGACAACATATGGTGGGATTTTGGTTTCTAATCCACTCTGCTATTTGCTTCCGTTTTATGAGCGAGTTCATCCCATTCACATTCAGAGTTATAATCATCAGTTGTGCATTTGCTGACATTTTCAAATCCTCCCCCATTCCTACCCCCTTTTTCCTTATACTTTTTTCCTTTTAAAACAGTGGTTTGCTATTGACCTGCTATCCCTTATCCCCTCCCTTGATTAACTTCCCTTTCTATCCCCTCCCTCATTTTCCCCTCTCTTTTTTTTAAAGGCCTTATCAATTCCCTTCCCCTTCTCCCCTCCCTTTTTTTGTCCTCCCCACTCCCCTACTCCCCTTGGTTTATCCCTTCTAACTTTCTCAGAAGGGTTAGATAAGAGTTTTATGTCCCAATGGATAGAATAGCTACTCTTCCCTCTCCGGGTTGATTACACTGAGAGTAAGGTTTGATTATTACCTCTTAATGCTCTCTTCCTCTCCTTCTTATAATAGTATTTGTCCCCTCTCCCTCCCATGCCCTCTTTGTGTGTAATAAAATATTCTATTTTCTTATTCACTCAAGTTTCTCTTGGTGTCCCCTGCTATTCACCCCCTCTTTCCCATCCCCCATGTCATCTTAGATTATTTAGTGTTCCACCCTCACCCTGTGATTTATTCTTCTGACTATAATATTACTATAATAGTGAATAGAGTTCACTACAGAGAATTAAACATAACATTTCTCTACATAGGAATACAGATAATTAGATCTCACTTAGGCCCTTAAAAAGGCAAATTTAAAAATTATAAGTTTTCTTTCTTTCCCTTCTATATCTTATTTACCTTTTCATGTGTCTCTCGTTTTTTGTGGTTGGATATCAAACTTTCCATTTAGCCCTAGTCTTTTCTGTGCAAATACCTGGAATTCTTCAATTTTGTTGAATTTCCATACTTTCCCCTGGAAATATATAGTCAATTTTGATGGGTAGTTGATCCATGGTTGCAGGCCCACCTCTCTTGCCTTTCTGAATATTGTATTCCACGCCTTGCGGTCTTTTAGCGTGGAGGCTGCCAGATCCTGTGTGATCCTGATTGGTGCTCCTTGATATTTGAATTGTTTCTTTCTGGCTTCTTGTAAGATTTTTTCTTTTGTTTGGAAACTCTTGATTTTTGCAATTATATTTCTGGGTGTTTTCGTTTCTGGATCGAATGTCGCAGGTGTTCTATGAATCCTTTCAATGTCTCTATTGCCCTCTTGTTGTAGGACTTCAGGGCAATTTTGCTGGATTATTTCTGTTAGTATAGAGTCCAGGTTTCTATTAATTTCTGGTTTTTCTGGGAAGACCAATTATTCTCAAATTGTCTCTTCTAGACCAGTTTTCTTGGTCTGTCACTCTCTCATTGAGATATTTCATGTTTTCTTCTATTTTTTTCAGTCTTTTGACTTTGTTTTATTTGTTCTTGTTGTCTTGAGAGATCTTTAGCTTCTAATTGCTCAATTCTAGCCTTTAGGGATTGGTTTTTGGCTATAATCTTTCGGTTTTCAGCTCTGATCTTTTGGTTTTCAGCTATAATCTTGGTTTTCAGCTATGATCTTTAGGTTTTTGCTATAATCTTCTGGTTTTCCTTTTTCGCTCTGGTCTTTTCTGGTGTTCAATTTGCTTATCAGTTCATTTGATTTCTGCGCCTCACTTTCCAATTGTAAGATTCTACCTTTTAAACTGTTATTTTCTTGCCAGATCTCTTCCATTTTCCTCAAAATCTCAGTTTTGAACTCTTCCATAGCTTGTGACCCATTTTCCTTATTTGAGGTGGGTCCGGATGCTTGTTTGTTCTCCTCCTCTGTTTGCTAGGTTGTCTGGATTTTCTCTGTGTATTGAGTGTTAAAGACTTCTTTTTCTTGTTGTTAATCTTTCTCTTCTGAACTTCCTTAGACTGGGTAGCCATCGTTAGCCCAGCAGCTTTTCAGTTTTATCCTTGAGCTCATGGTCTGTCTGCAGTCTATTGGCTCCTGAGGTCTGAGTTCTGGTTTTTTCCAAGGTCGAGCCCTCTGGTGGACCCCCTTGCTTGATCCTCTGTTGGAGGTTTCTTTACAAGTCTCAGGGCGCTGCTTCTACAGTCGTATGCCCATCTGCACTGGTTCCCCACTCAGGGTTTCAGAGCTTTAGCTTGTGGCTGTGTCTGCCTCCACCCACGCCTCCACTGGCGCCTGCGCTCTGAGCCCGTGCTCTGAGTCCTGCGTCTGCTTTCGGGGACCTGCTCTCCGCGCTCGAATTTTGTGTGCGTTCGTTAGCTTTTTGGGGTCCTTAATCTTGCTGCTCTCAGGAACAGGCCCCGGAGCTGCTAATGACTCAATGGGTGCCCCAAACTTGCTCTATTTCTTTTTAGCTGGCTTCGGCGCTATAGGCGTTGTGTGTGGAGGTGTGGGGGTGGGGTGGTTGCTCAACCCGCGATTTAGTGAGAGCTGTTTCACCCCTTTATAGCATGGAAATGCCCCGATTCCACGTACCTTTCACACTGTGCCCTGTTGTGGGGTTCCTCCGTTCGTCTGGACTTGTTTTTATGTCCCCTTGAGGAGTTTTGTGTGTTTTTCGGTCAGGAGAGGTTAAGAGCTGCTTCTTACTCTGCCGCCATCTTAACCCGGAACCTAATAACTTATTTTTGAAGGCAGACCACTTCATGAAAAGATTCTTTACATAATGGAGAGGCTTGGAAGGAAGAAGAGTCAAGATGGTGACTTAGTAACAGCTAAAGTCAATTCCTCTGTGAAAACTCCTACACACCAATAAAAAACAAAGCACTTAAAGGAGGACAGAAAAACAAATCCAACAAAACTGAGCTATGGAATCCTCCTGTGCAAATCAACTTAAAAGTTACACAAAGAAGGTTGAATTTTCAGATTTTAGGAAAAGATAATAGAACGATTCCAGTGCCCCAACCCTACCTATTGTACTGAGACTCTGGCTGTGGATGGAATCTCAGGGCGAGGGATCCAATCAGGATGGAGTGCCTTACTACCACAACTCCATGAAGCTTGCGGCTGTGACCACAGCTGGCAAGTTGGCACCTGGAGGAGAGAAATAGAGAAGAGGGCTGGCTAGACAAACCATCAAAGAACTACCAAAAATAAAACCCAAGGGCGAAATGGAATCAAAAGTGAATTCTATCAAACATGTAAAGAACAATTAATCCCAATACTATACAGACTATTTGACAAAATAAGCAAAAAAGGAGTTCTACGAATTCCTTTTGACACAAATATGGTACTGATTTCAAAGCCAGACAGAACAAAAATCAAGAAAGAAAACCATAGACTAATCTCCTTAATGAACATAGATGCAAAAATTTTTAATAGAATACTAGTAAAAAGACTATAGCAAGTTATCACAATGATTATTCACTATGATCAGGTGGGATTTATACCAAGAATTCGAGGATGATTTAATATTAGGAAAACTGTCCATATAAATGACCATATCAATAACCAAAACAATAGAAATAACATGATTTTCTCAATAGATGCAGAAAAAGCCTTTGACAAAATACAACACCAATTCCTACTGAAAACACTAGAAAGTATAGGAATAGATGGGCCTTTCCTAAAAAAGAAAAAAAAAAAACAGTATATATTTAAAATCATCAGCAAGCATCATCTGCAATGGGTATAAGTTACAAACCTTCCAAATAAAATTAGGGGTGAAACAAGGATGTCCATTATCACCCCTATTATTTAACATTGTTCTAGAAACATTAGCAGTAGCAATTAGAGCAGAAAAAGTAATTGAAGGGATAAAAATAGGTAATGAGGAGATTAAATTATCATTCTTTGATAATTTGATTTTGGTCTACATAAATAATCCTAGAAAAACAACTAAAAGTTTAGTAGAAATAATTAATAACTTTAGCTAAGTTGCAGGATACAAAATAAATCCACATATATCATCGGCATTTCTATATATTTTCAACACAACCCAGCCGCAAGAGTTAGAAAGAGAAATTCCACTTAAAATCAGCAAGACAATATAAAATATCTAGAAATCTATCTGCCAAGACAAACACAGGAATCATATGAACACAACTACAAAACACTTTCCACACAAAATAGTTAAAAGTAGATCTAAATAATTGGAAAAATATTAATTGTTCATAGGTAGGCTGACCTACTATAATAGAAATGGTAATTCCACCCAAATTAATTTACTTATTCAGTGCGATACCTGTCAAACTACCATGAAACTTTTATTAAATTAGAATAAAATTATAACAAAGTTTATTTGATAAAGAATATCAAGGGGACTAATGAAAAAACAATGTGAAGGATGGAGGCCTAGTAGTACCAGATCTTAAACTGTATTATAAAGTGGTAATCATCAAAACAATATGGTACTGGCTAAGAAACATGAGGCTGGATCAATGGAATAGACTTGGGGTAAATGTCATCAAGAAGATAGTATAAGATAAACTCAAAGATCCTACCTTTTGGGACAAGAACCCACTATTTGACAAAAACTTCTGGGAAAATTGGAAAACAGTATGAGAGAGATTAGGTTTAGATCAACATCTCACGTACTATACGAAGATAAATTCACAATGGGTAAATGACTTAAATATAAAGAAATTATAAGGAAATTAGCTGAACTTAAGACAAGTAAACCTAACAGATCTGTGGGAAAGGAAAGAACGTAAGACTAAGCAAGAGATAGAGAACATTACAAAATGTAAAATTACTAATTTTTATTACATTACATTAAAAAGTTTTTGCACATACAAAACCAATGCAACCAAAATCAGAAGGGAAGCAACAATTTGGGGGGGAAATCTTCATAACAAAAATCTCTGACAAATGTCTAATTTCTCAAATTTATAAGTAGCTTAGTCAATTGTACAAAAAAAATCAAGCCATTCCCCAATTGATAAATGGTCAGGGGACATGAATAGTGAGCTTTCAGATAAAGAAATCAAAACTATCAATAAGCACATGAAAAAGTGTTCTTAAATCTCTCATAGTTAGAGAAATGCAAATCAAAATTACTCTGAGGTACCACCTCTCTCCTAGAAGATTGCCAATATGATAGTAAAGGAAAATAATAAATATTAGCAGCATTGTGGCAAAATTGGAACACTAATACACTGTTGGCTGAATTGTGGATTGATGCAACGATTCTGAAGGGCAATTTTGAACTATGCCCAAAGGGCTTAAAATACTGCCTGCCCTATGATCCAGCAATACCCTTACTGGGTTTTTACTCCAATGAGATAAAGAAAAATATGTGTACAAAAATATTTATAGCTACACTCTTTTTGTGGTGAAAAATTGGAAATTGATAGGGCGTCAATCGATTGGGGAATGGCTGAACAAATTGTGGTATCTGATAGTGATGAAATATTATTTTGATAAAAGGAATGATGAACTGAAGGAATTCCATGTGAACTGGAAAGAACTCCCAGAATTGATGTAGAGCAAAAGGATCAGGACCAGGAGAACATTGTACACTCACACCAATATATTGTGGTACAAACAAATGAAATGGACTTCTCTACTAGTAGCAATGCAATGAACCAGTACAATCTTAATGGACTCATGAGAAAGAACTGTGGGAGTAATAATGCAGAAGAAAAACATAATAAATCATGTGATTTAATGGGGATAGAATTGGGGATTTTGACTTTAACTGATCACTTTATTGTAAATATGAATAATATGGAAATGGATTTAAACAATGATACATGTATAATCCATTTAAATTGCTCATCATCTCAGGAAGGGAAGAGAGGAGGTAAAGAACAAGAATCATATAACCATGGGAAAATATTTTAAATAAATTTATTAATTAATAAAAAATAAAGTGGATGTAAAAAAATTGAAGAGATTTATCATGGGCATTTTGAAAAATATGAAGGCCTCCTTCCTGTGGAGGACAGTGGGTAAGTACAAAATAAGTGATGATCAGAAAAAGCATAGCTTTATCAAGTGAGCTAAATAACAGAGAAGCTAGAGCTATAAATATATCAGATTGCTTGGCACATAGTATTTAATAAAGGTTTCTTGACTATTATTCACTATTGATTACAGAACCACATTTGATCTTCCTATCCACTAGCTATATAGCACTTCTACATTATTACCTATTCTTCATCTCAAATACAAAGTTCTTATCAGAGCAAGGATTAAAAATTAAAGTGACCATTAAATTACTTATTGGTCTCTTTTCTTGCAATCCATTAGAGGGTTCAGAAAAGAAAGTCCTGTGCTTCCTTCCATGGGTCTTGTGAAGGCTGGCTTGAAGTACTCAGTTCTAGGCTTTGGAGGGAGAGATGGGAAATGAGAAGATTGCTAGCTCCCCATTTTGCATGATAGCCACCCTACAGTATTTTTAACTATTTCCTTTTCCTTAATTGTCCTGTCCAATTGGTTCACAGACACTATCAATTCTTTTCAAATACATCTTAAATATGTTCCTTGTTCCCCACTTCAGCTGAAACCATCCTAGTAACGACTTTCATTACCATGAGCCTGAACTCTCATAAAACTCTTTTCAAATGTTTCTATGACATTCCACTCTTTTCCAAGGTATTTTTCACACCACCAACAAGCAATCATTATAATGTATAAATATGTCCATGTCACTCCAACTAAAAACTTTTGGTGATTTCTATATAAAGTTACTCTCTTCCCTGGAAGTCCTGATCCAGTCTAAAAGTAATTATGTGCACCTCCTGCAAAATGAAACTAAAGAAAATTTAATGGCTTTTCCCTATAATAACCTGCCTCCCTTTCTTCACCTGCTTAGTCCCTATCCATCATTTAATTCTAAATAAAATACCTCCACTTAGAGAAACCTCTCTGAAGTGCCTCTGGTTTGGAGTAACAAAATCCTTCTGATCTGACAAAGTATCTTGATTTAATTACTCTGTAGTTCATTTATCAGGAAATAATGTGCATTATTGTTTTCTATGGTTGTGACTTTCCTTCCTATTTTATTAAAACCTCATTGAAGGCAAGAAATATTTCTTATTGGGGGCAGTTAAGTGGCTGAGTGGATTGAGAGCTAGGCCCAGAAACAGGAGGTCCTGAGTTCAAATCTGACCTCAGATACTTCCTAGTTGTTAGACTCTGGACAAATCATTTAAGCCCCATTGCATAACTCTGACAACTCTTCTGTCTTGGAATGAACACAAGGTATTGGGTCCAAGATAGAAAGTAACTGTTTAAAAAAAAGAAATATTTTTTATCTTAAATTTGCATCTACCCTAACACCTAGTAGAGTGTTTAATGATTAATATATTTTAGTTTGTATATTTGTCTTTGAAATTCTGTATATTGATTTAAGACTATATATGTTATTTTACAGTCATTGATTTGGATTGGTAGAGAGCTTCTTCATAAAACTTCCAATACTAATAAAAATGCAGCTCAATTCTCTACTCCATTTTATAATATTTGTAGGAGAGGAGTAGGAGGAGGAGTAGGAGTAGAAGTAGGAGTAGGAATAGTAATGCTTAGAAATTATAAGACCATTATTTCCCTAAACAGGTTTTCATTGTGTCTTAATAAACTTTACCTTAATAATTTTAAGATGCTAACAGCATTTTTTAACTAAAGAATAAACTTCTGTAGCAACTATTAGGACACTGGGCTAATTAGTTAGTCAATAAATATTTATTAATCACCTATTATTGGTCAGATATTATGCTAAGCTTATGATATTCAAAAAGAGAGAAAAGACAGACCCTTCCCTCCAAAGCTTACAGTCTAATAGAGAAAACAACAAGCAAACAAATATTAATGAAGGAGCCATATACCACATAAATATATAAATTGTTTAAAAAGATAAGGCTCCAAAATTAAAAGGGATTGGGAAAGAATTCTTTTCCTATATAATAAAAGATATTATCTGGAACTGAAAGGAGACCAGGAAATCCCATAGACAGAGATGAAATGGGAGAGCATTCCAGGCATAGGAGACTGCCATAGAAAATTCCCAGATTCAAGAGATGGAGTCTCTTGTTCATTAAATAGCTATAAAGTCATTATCACTAGACTGCAGAATATATGGTGAAGATGGCTGCAGTGCAGAGGTAGGATTCTTCCTCTCTTCATCACCAACCAATACAAAGTCCCTCAAAAGGATTAAAAAAAACAAGTTCAGATGAATGAAGGGGCTCCACAGTAGGGTGCAATATTGAAGGTACATGGGACTTGAGCATTTCCACAATATAAGGGGGTTAAATAGTTCCTACCAAAATGTGAACTGATCGACCCTCCCCCACCCCACCTAATGTCCCAGAGTAAGAGCCAGCATGTCAGAATAAGAGCACTCAAGGGGCCATCTCTGGGTTCCTGAGAGCTGACTAAGAACATGAGGGACTTACCCCTGAGAGCAACTTGACTTGGGGACCCAAGGAGACTGAAGAGCGCAGACCTTGTGCATGGAGATAGAGCAAAGAGGGACAGCACACAGAAGCCACAGAGACATGAAAGGTAGCCTCAGGCAAAAACTGTTCCCTAGCTTTGTACACAGAGAGCCTGTCCTCCACACTCAGACTTCTGGCTGGGAAGTGAAGGAAAAACCAGCATAGCAATGGCCAACAATGCCCAAGAAATATAATCTTCAACCACCAAAAAGCACAAGAGAAAGGCATTGATCCTGGATACTTTTTATGGAGAGGAAAAAAAACAGACTATAGAGGAGACAGGAGAGGATAACAAACAAGTAAACACATCAAAAACTTCCAAAAAATGGAAATTGATCACAAGCCCTTTGTGGGAGACCAATAAGAGAAACAGAGTCTCAAATAGATGAAAATCTGAGACTCCTCTTTTGACCCCTTTTATGATCCATACTTTGTCTTTTCGAAAAGCATTATAGCCTCTAGGAAAACTTTAAGTTACTAATAAACCAGCACTTAATGAGTTAACAGCCTTTTTTCACTCAGAGTAAAGCTGCAGCTGTGGGTATAGCTCTCTAACTGCTCCAGGTGTCCCAAGGTCACAGAGTGGCAAGCTCAGGCAAAATAACTTTTAGATAAAGTGAGGCTCATTTTTAACCTTGAGACTTTTTCTCATCCAACATTATCTTCATAAGAAAATTCTTTGTAAAACTATAACTTTATTGTGCTTCAGTTTGACATAATTTGTCTTTCTGTGCAAATGCAAAGTTTCAGGGGAGTTCTTTTGTGTGAAATGAGTCTTGAAGTATATATCATAAACTCCATTCTGCAAGAGAGAGAGAGCTGGAAGAAGCAGCTATGAGCTAACAGAAAGATCTCCCGTGTCCCATTATTTCATTATCAACTAAACTATCCCTATTAGATTATCTGGAGATGATAGATAGATCTTGAGAGCCCTTGAAGAGATCAAATCTGAGATTATGAGAAAAATAGAAGAAAATTGGCAAGAAAAGTGGGAAATAGTTTAAAAAGAAAATAACAGTTTAAAAGACAGAATTTCCTAATTAGAAAAAGAAGCCCAGAAATCAAATGTAATTTTAAGCAAATTGAAGACCAGAAGTGAAAAACAGGAGAGACCAAACCAAAGAGGAAAATGAAAAGATTATAGCAGAAAACCAGGCTTTAAAGACCAGAATTGGGCAAATAGAAGCTAATGATGTCACAAGACAGCAAGAATTAATAATGAAAAGTCAAAGAGTGATAAAATAGAAGAAAACATGAAATATCTCATGGAGAAAATTAATGATCTTGAAAACAGATGTAGAAGAGACAATTTGAGAATCATAGGCCTACCTGAAAATCCAGAAATAAAAAGAAATTTTGACATTATACTTCAAGAAATTATCAAAAAACTGCCCTGATGTTCTTCAGCAAAAAAGCAAAATAGACATTAAAAGAACCAATAGATCACCCTCTACATTAAATTCTCAAAAGACAATCCCCAGGAAAGTAATTGCCAACTTTAAGAGCTTCCAAGCTAAGGAGAAAATATTACAAGATGCCAGAAAGAGATAATTCAGATATCAAGGAGCACCAATCAGGATTACACAGGGTCTCAAAGCCTCCACACTAAAGACCATGCATGGAATATGATATTCAGAAAGACAAGAGAATTGGGTCTACAATCAAGGATCACCTACCCATCAAAACTGACAATATACTTCCAGGGGAAAGTATGGGCAGTCAACAAAATAGAAGATTTCCAAGTATTTGTAAAGAAAAGACCAGAACTAAACAGAAATTTTGATATCCAAATGCAAAAATCAAGAGAAACATGAAAAAGCAAATAAGAAACAAAGGGGAAAGAAAAAATATAGTTTTAAATTTTCTTCTTTAAGGGCTTCAATAAGGTAAAATTGTTTACATTCCCATATAGCAAGATGTTATTTGTAACTCTTAAAAATGGTATTCACTATAATAGTAATTAGAAGAAATATTCATAAATAGAGGTTGGAATAATAAGTAGACTAAGATGGTATGCAAAAAAAAGAAAAGAGGGGAAATAGAAGATGGCACCAAGAGAAACTTGAAGGAATAAGAAAAATTGGATAATCTATTTCATACAAAGAAGCCCATGGGAAGGGAAAGAGAAGAATACTCATATAAGGAGAGGAAGAGAGTGCTAATAGTTAAAACTTAAATTTAACTCTCAGTGAAATGAATTCTGAGAGGGAAGAGCATCTAGATCCATTGGGCTATCAAATTCTATCTTACCCTACAGGGAAAGTGATGAAGGAAAAACCAAGTTGGGGGAGTGGGGCAGGGAGTACAAAAAGGAAGGAAAAGAGATGAGGGAGTTAATTTAATAGACCCTAAAAAATTAATGAGAGGAACAAACAGGGAGGGAGCAGAAAGGGAAGTAAAATAAAGGTGGGGATCAGGGGGACTGATTAAAAGCAAACAACTCGTTTAAAAGGAAATAGTGAAAGAAGAAATGGCAGAACTAGGAAAGGAAATCAAAATTTTTGGGAATACACAGATGGTAATCATAATTCTGAATGTGAGTGGGTTGAACTCACCCATAAAATGGAAGCAAATAGCATAGTGGATTAGAAACCAAAATCCTACAATATATTGTCTACAAAAAACACACATGACACACACATACACACACACACACACACACACACACACAGGTTAAAGATGAAAGGCTGGAGCAATATCTATTGGGCTTCAATTGAGAAAAAGAAGGCAGGAGTAACAAACATGATATCTGACAAAGCCAAAGTAAAAATAGATCTGATTAAAAGACATAGGGAAGATATATTTTTCTGGTTCCAGGTTAAGATGGCGGCAGAGTACAAAGCAGCTCTTAAACTCTCCTGACCTAAACACACAAGACTCCTCAAGGGGACATAAAAACAAGTCCAGACGAACAGAGGAACCCCACAACAGGGTGCAGTGTGGAAGGTATGTGGAATCTGGACATTTCCATGCTATAAAGGGGTGAAACAGCTCTCACTAAAAAGTGGGCTGAGCAGCCACCGCACCCCAACCCCCTCCACACACACCACCTATAACGCCGAAGCCAGCTAAAAAGAAATAGAGCAAGCTTGGGGCACCCATCAAATCATTGGCAGCTCCAGGGCCTGATCCTGAGAGCAGCAAGATTTGGGACCCCAAAAAGCTAAAGAATGCACAGGAACTCTGAGTGAGGACGCAGAGGGTGGGCACAGAGTGCAGGCACGGGCGGAGGAGCGGGTGGAGGCAAACACAGCCTCGAGCTAAGGCTCTGAAACACTGAATGGGGAACCAGTACAGATGGGTATATGACTATGGAAACAACGCCCTGAGACTTGTAAAGAAACCTCCAGCAGAGGATCAAGCAAGGGGATCCATCAGGGGGCTTGACCTTGGAAAAAACCAGACCTCAGACCTCAGGAGCCAAAAGACTGCGGGCAGACCATGAGTGCAAGGGCTAAAACTGAGAAGCTGCTGGGCTAATGATGGCTACCCAGACTCAGGAAGTTCAGAAGAGAAAGATTAACAACAAGAAAAAAAAAAGTCTTTAACACTCGACAACTTTTACACAGAGCAAATCCAGACAACCTAGCAAACAGAGGACAAGAACAAACAAGCATCCGGACCCACCTCAAATAAGGAAAATGGGTAACAAGCTATGGAAGAGTTCAAAACTGAGATTTTGAGGAAAATGGAAGAGATCTGGCAAGAAAATAACAGTTTAAAAGGTAAAATCTTACAATTGGAAAGTGAGGCGCAGAAATCAAATGAACTGATAAGCAAATTGAACACCAGAAAAGACCAGAGCGAAAAGGAAAACCGGAAGATTATAGCAAAAACCTAAAGATCAGAGCTGAAAACCAAGATTATAGCTGAAAACCAAAAGATCAGAGCTGAAAACCGAAAGATTATAGCCAAAAACCAATCCCTAAAGGCTAGAATTGAGCAATTAGAAGCTAAAGATCTCTCAAGACAACAAGAACAAATAAAACAAAGTCAAAAGACTGAAAATATAGAAGGAAACAGGAAACATCTCAATGAGAGAGTGACAGACCAAGAAAACCGGTCTAGAAGAGACAACTTGAGAATAATTGGTCTTCCAGAAAAACCAGAAATTAATAGAAACCTGGACTCCATACTAAAAGAAATTATTCAGCAAAATTGTCCTGAAGTCTTACAACAAGAGGGCAATATAGATGTTGAAAGGATCCATAGAACACTCACGACATTTGATCCAGATAAGAAAATGCCCAGGAATAAAATTGCCAAATTCAAGAGCTTTCAAGCAAAAGAAAAAAATCTTACAAGAAGCCAGAAAGAGACAACTCAAATATCAAGGAGCACCAATCAGGATCACACAGGATCTGGCAGCCTACACGCTAAAAGATCGCAAGGCTTGGAATATGATATTCAGAAAGGCAAGAGAGGTGGGCCTGCAACCATGGATCAACTACCCATCAAAATTGACTATATATTTCCAGGGGAAAGTATGGGCATTCAAAAAAATTGAAGAATTCCAAGTATTTGCACAGAAAAGTCTAGGGCTAAATGGAAAGTTTGATATCCAATCACAAAAATCAAAAGAAATATAAAAAAGCAAATAAGAAACAGAGGGGAAAGAAAGAAAACTTATAATTTTTAAATTTGCCTTTTTAAGGGCCTTAGTAAGATCTAATTATCTGTATTCCTATGTAGAGAAATGTTATGTATAATTCTCTGTAGTGAACTCTATTCACTATTGTAGTAATATTATAGTCAGAAGAATAATTCACCGGGTGAAGGTGGAACACTAAATAATCTAAGATGACATGGGGGATGGGAAAGAGGGGGTGAATAGTAGGGGACACCAAGAGAAACTTGAGCGAATAATAAAAATACGACATTCTATTACACACAAAGAGGGCATGGGAAGGAGAGGGGACAAATACTATTATAAGAAGGAGAGGAAGAGAGCATTAAGAGGTAATAATCAAAACTTACTCTCAGTGTAATCAACCTGGAGAGGGAAGAGTAGCTATACTATCCACTGGGACATAAAACTCTTATCTAACCCTTCTGAGAAAGTCAGAAGGGATGAACCAAGGGGAGCAAGGGAGTGGGGAGGACAAAAAAAGGGAGGGGAGAAGAAGGGGGAGGGAATTCATAAGACCTTTAAAAACAAAAAGAAGGGGGGAAAATAAGGGAGAGGGTTGAAAGAGAAATTAATCAAGGGACGGGATAAGTGATAGCTGCTTAATAGCAAACCACTGGTTTAATAGGAAATAGTATAAGGAAAAGGGGGTAGGAATAGGGGAGGATACAAAAATATCAGCAAATGCACAACTGATGATTATAACTCTGAATGTGAATGGGATGAACTCACCCATAAAACAGAAGCAAATAGCAGAGTGGATTAGAAACAAAAATCCCACCAAGTGTTGTCTACAAGAAACACATATGAGACGGGTGGACATACACAAGTTTAAGGTTCAGGGCTTGAGCAAAATCTTTTGGGTGTCAAATGAAAAAAAGAAGGCAGGAGTGGCTATTATGATTTCTGACAAAGTCAAAGTAAAAATAAATATGATTAAAAAAGATTGGGAAGGTCATTACATCCTGATTAAAGGCAGTATAAACAATTAGGAAATAACAATTCTCAATATATATGCACCAAGTGGCATAGCATCCAAATTCATAAAGGAGAAACTGGCAGAGCTCAAGAATGAAATAGATAGTAAAACCATACTAGTGGGAGATCTAAATATTCCTCTTTCAGATCTAGATAAATCAAAACGAAAAATAAATAAGAAAGAGGTAAGAGAGGTGAATGAAGTCCTAGAAAAATTAGATTTAATTGATATATGGAGAAAAATAAATAGGGACAAAAAGGAATACACCTTCTTTTCAGCTGCACATGGCACATTCACAAAGATTGACCATGTTATAGGGCATAGAATCATTGCAAACAAATGCAAAAGAGCAGAAATAATAAATGTAACCTTCTCAGATCATAATGCAATAAAAATAACAATTAGTAAGGACACCTGGACAGGCAAATCAAAAACTAATTGGAAATTAAATAATATTATTCTCCAAAACCAATTTGTCAATGAAGGAATCATAGAAACTATCAATAATTTCATTGAAGAAAACGACAATTATGAGACATCCTATGAAACTCTGTGGGATGCGGCCAAGGCAGTACTCAGGGGGAAATTTATATCCTTGAGTGCATATATTAACAAATTAAGGATGGTAGAGATTAGTGAATTGGGCATGCAACTCAAAATATTAGAAAGCGAGCAAATTAAAAATCCCCAAATGAAAACTAAATTAGAAATACTAAAAATCAAGGGAGAAATTAATAAAATCGAAAGTAAAAGAACTATTGAATTAATAAATGAGACTAGAAGCTGGTACTTTGAAAAAACAGATAAAATAGACAAAGTACTGGTCAATCTAATAAAAAAAAAAGGAAAGAAGAAAACCAAATTGACAGTATCAAAGATGAAAAGGGAGACCTCACCTCTAATGAAGGGGAAATTAAGGCAATCATTAAAAACTATTTTGCCCAATTATATGGCAATAAATATAATAATTTAGGAGATATGGACCAATATTTACAAAAATATAAACTGCCTAGATTAACAGCAGAATAAATAGAATACCAAAATAATCCCATATCAGAAAAAGAAATTGAACAAGCCATCAAAGAACTCCCTAAGAAAAAATCTCCAGGGCCTGATGGATTCACAAGTGAATTCTATCAGACATTCATAGAGCAACTAATCCCAATACTATACAAATTATTTGATATGATAAGCAAAGAAGGAGTCCTACCAAATTCCTTTTATGACATAAATATGGTACTGATTCCAAAGCCAGGGAGATCAAAAACAGAGAAAGAATACTACAGACCAATCTCCCTAATGAACATAGATGCAAAAATCTTAAATAGAATACTAGCAAAGAGACTCCAGCAAGTAATTAAGAAGATCAACCACCATGATCAGGTGGGATTTATACCAGGAATGCAAGGTTGGTTCAACATTAGGAAAACCATCCACATAATTGACCATATCAACAGTGTAACAAACAAAAATCACATGATTTTCTCAATAGATGCTGAAAAAGCCTTTGACAAAATACAGCATCCATTCCTATTGAAAACACTGAAAAGTATAGGAATAGAAGGACCTTTCCTAAAAATAATAAACAGTATATACCTAAAACCATCAACAAATGTCATATGCAATGGGGATAAATTAGAAGCCTTCCCAATAAGATCAGGAGTAAAGCAAGGATGCCCATTATCACCTCTATTATTCAACATAGTAGTAGAAACACTAGGAGTTGCAATTAGAGAAGAAAAAGAAATTGAAGGTATAAAAATAGGCAAGGAGGAGACTAAGCTATCACTCTTTGCAGACGATATGATGGTATACTTAAAAAATCCTAGAGAATCAACTCAGAAGCTTGTAGAAATAATCAACAACTTTAGCAAAGTTGCAGAATACAAAATAAATGCACATAAATCATCAGCATTTCTATACATTTCCAACACACTAGAGCAGCAAGGAGTAGAAAGAGAAACACCATTTAAAATCACCCTAGACAATATAAAATACTTAGGAATGTATCTACCAAAACAAAGACAGCAATTATATGAAAACAACTACAAAACACTTTCCAAACACATAAAACAATCTAAACAATTGGAAAGCCATTGATTGCTCATAGGTAGGACGAGCTAACATAATAAAGATGACAATTCTACCCAAATTAATTTACCTATTTAGGACCATACCTATCAAGCTACTAAAAAACTTCTTTACTGAATTAGAAAAAACTTAACAAATTTCATTTGGAATAATAAAAGATCAAGAATATCAAGGGAAATAATGAAAAAAATGTGAAGAAAGAGGTCCTAGCAGTAGAAGATATAAAACTATACTATAAAGCAGCAGCCATCAAAACAATATGGTTCTAGCTAAGAGATAGAGAGGAGGATCAGTGGAATAGACTTGGGGTAAATGGCATCAGCAAGACAATGTATGATAAACCCAAAGAGCCCATCTTTTGGGACATGAATCCACTATTTGACAAAAACTGCTGGGAAATTTGGAAAACAATATGGGAGAGATTTGATCTAGATCAACATCTCACACCCTACACTAAGATAAATTCAGAATGGGTGAACGAATTGAATATAAAGAGGGAAACTATAAATAAGTTGTGAACACAGAATAGTATACTTGTCATATCTCTGGGAAAGGAAAGACTTTAAAACCAAGCAAGAGTTAGAGAAAATTACAAAATGTAAATTAAATGGTTTTGATTATATTAAACTAAAAAGCTTTTGTACAAAAAAAAACAATGTAGTCAAAATCAGAAGGGGAACAACAAATTGGGAAAAAATCTTTATAACGAAAAACTCTGACAGGGGTCTAATTACTCAAATATACAAGGAGTTAAAGCAATTGTATAAAACATCAAGCCATTCCCCAATTGATAAATGGGCAAGAGACATGAATAGGCAATTTTCAGGTAAAGAAATCAAAAGTATCAATAAGCACATGAGAAAGTGTTCCAAATCTCTCATAATTAGAGAAATGCAAATCAAAACAACTCTGAGGTATCACCTCACACCTAGCAGATTGGCTAAAATGAAAGAAGGGGAGAGTAATGAATATTGGAGGGGATGTGGCAAAATTGGGACATTAATGCATTGCTGGTGGAGTTGTGAACTGATCCAGCCATTCTGGCTGGCAATTTGGAATCATGCTCAAAGGGCTATAAAAGAATACATGCCCTTTGATCCAGCCATACCATTGTTGGGTTTGTACCCCAAAGAGATCATAGATAAACAGACTTGCACGAAAATATTTATAGCTGCACTTTTTGTGGTGGCAAAAAACTGGAAAAGGAGGGTATGTCCTTCAATTGGGGAATGGCTGAACAAACTGTGGTATATGTGGGTGATGGAATACTATTGTGCTAAAAGGAATAATAAACTGGAGGAGTTCCAGGCGAACTGGAGAGACCTCCAGGAACTGATGCAGCGTGAAAGGAGCAGAGCCAGAAGAACATTGTACACAGAGACTGATATACTGTGGTAAAATTGAATGTAATGGGCTTCTGTACCAGCAGCAATGCAAAGACCCAGGACAGCTCTGAGGGATTTATGGTAAAGAACGCTACCTACATTCAGAGGAAGAACTGCAGGAGAGGAAATATATAAGAAAAACAACTGCTTTAACGCATGGGTCAGGGTGGACATGATTAAGGATGTGGACTCGAAAATACCATACCAATGCAACTACCAACAATTTGGAAATAGGTCTTGATCAAGGACACATGACAAAACCAGTGGAAATGTGCATTGGCCATGGGTGAGGGGAGTGTGGGTGGTGAAGTGGAAAGTAGGAGCATGAATCATGTAACCATGTTAAAAATGAATATTAATAAATGTTTAAATTTAAAAAAAAAAAGACATAGGGAAGGTAATTACATCCTGATAAAAGACAGTATAGACAATGAGGAAATATCAGTACTCAATATGTATGCACCAAATGGTATAGCATCCAGATTTCTAAAGGAAAATCTAATTGAGTTCAAGGAGGTAAATAGATAGTAAAACTATAATAGTGGGAGATCTGAACCTTGCCTATCAGATCTAGATAAATTAAACCAAGAAATAAATAAGAAAGAGATAAGAGAAGTGAATAAAATCTTAGAAAAATTAGAATTAAAAGATGTGGAGAAAAATAAATAGGGTCAAACAAATAATACACCTTCCTTTCAGCAACACATGGTACATTCACAAAGATTAACATATACTAGGGTATAAAAACATAGCAAAAAAGTGAAAAAGAGCAGAAATAATTAAACTTTTCAGATCATAATGAAATAAAAATAATAATAAGTAAGGTACAGGGAGAAGCAAATTAAAAATTAATTGGAAATTAAATTATATGATTCTCCAAAATCAGTTAGTTAAAAAACAAATCATAGAAACAATTAAGAATTTCATTGGAGAGAATGACAATTAAGAGACATCCTACCAAAATCTATGGGATGTAACCAATGCAGTACTCAAGGGGAAATTCATATCCTTGAGTGCATATATTAAAAAAATAGAAAAGGCAGAGGTCAATGAATTGGGCATGCAAATTAAAAAACTAGAAAGCAAACAAATTAAAAATCCCTAGATGAAAACTAAATTAGAGATTCTAAATGTTAATAAAATCAAAATTGAAAGAGGTATGAAATTTACAAATAAGCCTAGAAGGTGATACTTGGAAAAAAAGCGAATAAAATAGACAAAGTACTGTTTAATTCAATAAAAAAAATGGAAAGAAGAAAATCAAATTAACAGTATCAAAAATGAAAAGGGAGATGTCTCCTCTAAAGAAGATTAAATTCAGGCAATCATTAAAAACTATTTTGCCCAATTATATGGCAATAAATATAGGAATATAGATGACATGAGTGAATATTTACAAAAATATATAAATGGTTTATTTAATAAATTAACAGTAGAAGAAACAGAATACTTAAATAATCCCATATCATAAAAAGAAATCAAACAAGCCATCAAAGAATTCCCAAAGAAAAAATCCCCAGGGCTGGATGGAGTCACAAGTGAATATTATCAAACATTTAAAGAACAACTAATCCCAAAATTACACAAACTATTTCACAAAATAAGCAAAAGAGGAGTTATACCAAATTCCTTTTATGACACAAATATCGTACTGATTCCAAAGCCAGTGAGATCAAAAAGAGAGAAAGAAAACTACAGACCAAACAGTTTAATGAAAATTGATGCAAAAATTTTAAATTGAATACTAGCAAAAAGCCTCCAGCAAATGACCACAAAGGTCATTGATTATACCAGGAATGCAAGAATTGTTCAATATTAGGAAAACCATCCATATAATTGACTATATCAACAAGCAAACCAACAAAAATCACATGAGTATCTCAATAGATGGAGAAAAAGCCTTTGATAAAAATATAACACTCATTCCTATTGAAAACACTAAAAATTATAGGAATAGAAGGGCCTTTCATAAAAATAATAAATAGTATATATTTAAACAATCCGCAAGCATCATCTGCAATGGAGATAAATTAGAAGCCTTCCCAAAAAGATCAGAAGTGAAACAAGGATGTCCATTATCATCTCTAGTATTTAACATAGTACGAGAAATACTAGTAATAGAAATTAGAGAAGAAAAAAAATTGAAGTTATTAAAATAGGCAATTAGGACACCAAGTTATCACTCTTTGCAGATGATATGATGGTCTACTTAAAGAATCCTAGAGAATCAACTAAAAAGCTAGTGAAAATAATCAACAACTTTAGCAAAGTTGCAGAATACAAAATAAACCCACATAAATCATTGGCATTTCTTTAAATTTCCAACACAACTCAGCACCAAGTGTTAGAAAGAGAAATTCCATTTAAAATCACTCTAGGTGATATAAAATATTTAGGAATATATTTGCCAAGACAAACACGGGAACTATATGAACAGAACTATAAAACACTTTCCAAATATTTAAAATTAGATCTAAACAATTGGAAAAACATAAATTGCGCATGGGAAGGATGAACTAACATAATAAAAATAATAATCCTACCTAAATTAATTTACCTATTCAGTGTCAAACTGATCAAACTACCAATACATTTTTTTACTGAATTAGAAAAAACTATAACAAAGTTCATTTGGAAGAACAAAAGATCAAGAATATCTATGGAAATAATGAAAAAAATGAGAAGTATGGGGGCCTAGATCTTAAACTGTACTATAAAGCAGTGGTCATCAAAACAATTTGGTACTGATTAAGAGACAGAAGGGAGGATCAGTGGAATAGACTTGGGGTAAATGACCTCAAGCAAACAGTGTATGAAAAACCCAAAGATCCCAGCTTTTGGGACAAAAACTCGCTATTTGACAAAACTGTTCAGAAAATTGGAAAATTTTATGGGAGAAATTAGGTTTAGATTAATATCTGACATCCTACACCAAAATAAATTCAGAATGGATGAATTACTTGAATATAAAGAAGGAAACTATAAGTAAATTAGGTGAGCACAGAATAGTCTACCTGCCAGATTTTTGGGAAAGGAAAGATTTCAAGACCAAACAGGAGTTAGAAAAAAGTACAAAATATAAAATAAATAATTTTGATTACATTAAATTAAAAAGATTTTATACAAACAAAACCAATGCAAACAAAATTAAAAGGGAAGCAACAAATTGAAAAAATATCTTTATAACAAAACATCAGACAAATGTCTAATTTCTCAAATACATAAGGAGCTAAACCAATTGTACAAAAAAAAAATCAAGCCATTGCCCAATTGATGAATGGGCAATGGACATGAATAGGCAATTCTCAGATAAAGAAATCAAAATGATCAATAAGCACATGAAAAAGTGTTTTAAATCTCTTATAATTAGATAAATGCAAATCAAAACAACTCTGAGGTACCACATCACAATGAGAAGATTGGCTAACATGACAGCAAAGGCAAGTAATAAATGTTGGAGGGAATGTGACAAAATAGAGACATTAATGAATTGGTGGTGGAGTTGTGAATTAATCCAACCATTCTGGAGGGCAATTTGGGACTATGCCCAAAGAGTTTTAAAAGACTGCTGACCCTTTGATCCAACCATACCACTACTGGTTTTGTACCCCAAAGAAATAATAGGGAAAAAGAGTTGTACAAAAATATTCATATTTGCACTCTTTATGGTGGCAAGAAATTGGGAAATGAAGGGATGACCTTCAATTGGGGAATGGCTAAACAAATTGTGGTATCTGTTGGCAATGGAATACTACTATGCTAAAAGGAATAATGAACTGGAGGAATTCCATGTGAACTGGAACAACCTCTAGGAATTGATGCAGAGCAAAAGGAGCAGAACCAGGAGAACCATGTACAGAGGCAGATATACTGTGGCACAAATGGTTGTAATGGACTTCTCCACTAGCAGCAATGCAATGATCCAAAACATTTCTGAGGGCCTTATGAGAAAGAATGCTATCCACATCCAGAGAAAGAATGGTGGAGCAGAAACACAAAAGAAAAACAATTGCTTGATCACATGGGTCAATGGGGATATGATTGGGTATGTAATTTCTAAATGATCACCCTAGTGCAAATATCAATAATATAGAAATAGGTCTTGATAAATGAATGACACATGTAAAAGCCAGTGGAATTGTGAGTTGGCCACAAGAAGGGTTTGGGAGGAGGGGAGGGAAAGAATATGAATCATGTAACCGTAGAAAAATTTTATGATTAATCAATAAAATAAAAATAATTTTAAAAAAGAATATGTGGTGATCAAAAATGTCAGAACACTGAAAAGTTAGGAAGGGGGCTAGATATGGAGGACTTTGAAATCCAAACAAAGGATTTTGTATTTGATCCTGATGATATTGATGTTTTCACTCAAGTTGTCCTCAAAAATTTAGAATGATCCTCAGACATTAACTATTACAATAGATTAAAGGAATACCTTACACTTCTCAAGGTATATAGTTCTAAAGCCTCAATTAGCATATTTCCCATTAATGGTCAGTCAATATACTTAATGAGTTCTCAGAAAAGAAGTATCCTAAAGTAAACATAGAACAGTGACTATAAAGCATTCTCATTACAAAGATGGAGTGCACTTACCTATACTGTCTGTAGACAGTATACATTTTAAGAGTGAATAAAAGGTTTCCAATCTTCTTCTAAAATTATAATAATAATGTAACAGAATTATACTCATGCCTTTTATCTAATTAAAATCGCTCTTTGATGGCTATAAAATAAAGCATATATTTTGAACCAGTAATACCACTACTAGGCCTGTATCCCAAAGAGACATGCTGGTACAAAAATATTGATAGCTGCTCTTTTTTGTGGTGTCAAAGAATTGGAAACTACAGGGATGTCCCTCAATTGGAGGATCTCTGAACACAATGCAGTAAATGATGGTGATGGAATATGTGCTATAAGGAACAAGGAACAGGATGATTTCAGAAAAGAGTTGGAAAATAACTACATGAACTGAGGCAGAATGAAATAAGCAGAACCGAGAGGATATACACAGTAACTACAATATTGAAGAACAATCCAATGTGATAGACTTTGCTACTAACAGCAATACAGTGATCCAGTACAATTCTGAAGGACTTATGAAAAAGAATCCTATCCACATCAAGAGAAAGAATGTTGGAATAAGAATACAGATGAAAACATATGATATATCATTCATTTATTTGAGGATATGCTTTGAGGTTTTAGTTTTTTAAGATTATTCACTTACAAAAATGAATAATATGGAAATATGTTTTGTGTGGTGATACATATTTATTAATGTATTTAATACAATTTTTAATTTATACAAATACAAATAATCCAGTTTGAATTGCTTGTCAGCTCAGGGAGTGGGAAGTGACAAAGGGAAGGAGACAATATGAATCATATTATTTCAGAAAATATGTAGAAATTTGTTATTAAAATAAAAAACCCAAATAAAAGCTTTTCCAAAAAATTAAAAATAAAATTGCACTTTGACCCTTGATAATAGTAATTGTAAGGAGAAACAGGCTATCTCCACATATTGGATTATATAAAGTTTATTTTTGCACCATTTTTGATTGCTCACTCACATGTATCTCTATTATTTGTCTCTTGATTTTTGTGTTTGTATTTCAAATTTTCTATACATCCCTGGCATTTCCATCAAAAGTACTTGGAATTATCAACAATCTCAGATATGCAGATGACATCACTCTGTTGACAAAAAGTGAAGAAATAAAAAGCCTCTCTATGAAAGTGAAAAAGGAGAATGTAAAAACTAGCTTAAAGCTTAACATAAACAGTAGTAAGATCTTGACAGTGGTTCCCATCACTTCATGAAAAATAGTGGAAGAAGAAATGTCAGATTTTATGTTCTTGGGTTTAAAGATCCCTGAAGAAAATGACTGTAGCAATGAAATTAAAAGACACTTGCTGCTTGGAAGGAAAGCTATGGCAAATCTGAACATCACTTTAAAAAGCAAAGACATCATTTTACCAACAAAGGTCTGTATAATCAAAGCTATGGTTTTGCCAGTAGCACTGTATGACTGGGGGAATTAGACAATAAAGACAGCTAAGCACTGAAGAATTGATACTTTTAAGTTCTAATGCCAGAGAAGACTTTTGAAAGACCCTTGAATGTAAGAAGATCAATCAGCCAATAGTTAAATTAATTCAGACTATTCACTAGAAGGTAACCTACTGAAGGTGAAGCTTAAATATTTTGGAAACATAATGAGAAGACAGTACTCAGTGGAAGGAAGACTGATGTTGGGAAATTGAAGGTGAGAAATTGAAGAGAATGGAATGACAGAAGTTAAGATAGAATGATAATGTTGTGGAAACAACAAACATGAATTTGGACAGACTTTGAGAGATAGTGAACAACAGTTGGACCTGGCATGCTGTAGTCTACAGAGTCACAGAGACAGATATGACTGAACAACTGAACAACAGCCTATATTACATTATCTATTCTCCCAATCTCATTTCACTGATTGAAAAACTAATTATACTTAGTTTTCTAGGTAACACTTGACAGTAGTCCCATTTCATATGACTTCTATGGAATTCTATGGAATATTTATTCCAAACTCTCTACTTTTTAATATGTTGTTGTTGTTCAGTCAAAGCTGACTTTTCCTATATCTATTTGGTGTTTTCTTGGCAAAGATACTAGCATGGTTTACCATTTCCTTCTTTAGTTCATTTTGCAGAAGAGGAAAGTAAGGTAAACAGGTTAAATGACCTACCCAGCATCACACAGCCAGTAAGTTTCTGAGGCCAGATTTGAACTCAGAGGAATGAATTTTCCTGACTCCAGGTCCAGGACTCTACCCACTGCACCACCTAGCTTCCTTTTTATAGAGGTTGTTTCTAAATACCATATAATCTAAGCTGTGGCTCTTTAATCTTTGAATTATTTTTTTGGCTGCTTGCAATGCTTCCTTTGACCCAGAGGCTCTGAATTTTGATTATAATATTCCAGGAAACATTTTTCATTTGTGAATATAAAATGACACAATATTTGTAAAGCACTTTGGACAGTTCCCAACACATTCCTTCCTATAAGTTACTTTGTGTTTTATCATTCTTCTACTTCCCTGACTTAAAGCTTAATTTAGGACCAAGACCAGCACACATCTGGAGATAATGCCAGGACTCTTTCTGATTTCTTGGAACATTATATTCACTGATTTCTTGGGATATTGATGGTTGTGATAATCCAGGATCTCAGGGTATAGCTCAGCATTTAGAGCTCTCAAAGTGATTTGGCCCATGGCAAAGTATTTGTCCTTTTAGTCTTACCAATGCAATTTCATTGCCTGAATTTCATTAAAGCAACATGCGTGTAGCCTATCCCTGGTTCAAATTCCAATGGATTTCTGTTGGATTCAACCATAATTTACCAGTTAGAAAGCCTTGCAGATCCAAAGTAACAAAACTCTTCTGTAGTCTAAAATCCCTGCCCTATTTATTCTGTTCAAGGCTTCAGATTGAAAGACTTCAGATTGAACTCTAGGCTTGAATTCAGATTATATTCCACTCCTACTCTCAGAATCATACAATTTCCTTTGGCTTCTCAATTTGTCCCCTTTGATAGTTATACTAATATTGATGACGACAACTTCTGCAATTGACTTTCATCATTTTAGAGATATTTGTCACATTTTTAAGCAAATTCCTGGAATTCTAAACAGAATAGTGGTTTTAAAAAGTATTAATTTATAGCACACATGCATTTTCCTTGATGAAAATAGGTCACTCTTGAATTTCATATTGTCCTGCAACACACTATATTTGTTGGGGTTTTTCTTCAGATGGCAAAAATGATACAAAGAGCTCCCTTTTTTCTTACATAAACTTAATGAGAAGCAGAAAAGACTTGATTGTGATCTTCCACTAACCAAAAAAACAGCATAACTCTATTTCAGAATAACTAAATTGATCCAGTGTCATTTAATGAAATGGCTCTACCTCAAACAGTGAACTCAACTGGCTCCACATTAGAAACAAATTAACAAAAGTCTAATAGCACAAAAACTGTTCCCAAGGAGAAAAGTTGACATTTCTGACACTAGATAAATTCTTTCAATCTTTTAAGAAACCATTTAAGGTTCCCAAACAAGCTTTTCTTAAAAAGTGCTTTATTGGACTCCAGGTTAAGATGGCGGCAGAGTAAGAAGCAGCTCTTAACCTCTCCTGACCGAAACACACAAAACTCCTCAAGGGGACATAAAAACAAGTCCAGACGAAAGGAGGAACCCCACAACAGGGCACAGCGTGGAAGGTACCTGGAATCGAGGCATTTCCATGCTATAAAGATGTGAAACAGCCCTCACGAAATCGTGGGCTCAGCAACCACCGCACCCCCAACCCCTCCACACACAACAACTATAGCTCCAAAGCCAGCTAAAAAGAAAGAGAGCAAGTTTGGGGCACCCATCGAGTCATTGGCAGCTCCGGGGCCTGTTCCTGAGAGCAGCAAGACTTAGGACCCCATTAAGTCAAAAAACGCAGGCAAAATCTGAGCGCAGGAGCAGGACACAGGGCGCAGAGCGCAGGCTGAGAGCACAGGCACTGAGGAGGCGTGGGTAGAGGCAGACACAGCCAGGAACTAAAGCCTAAGTGGGGAACCAGTGTGGACAGGTGTACGACTGTGAAAGCAGCGCCCTGAGACTTGTAAAGGAACCTCCTGCAGAGGATAAAGCAAGGGGGTCCACCAGGGGGCTTAACCTTGGAAAAAACCAGAACTCAGACCTCAAGAGCCAATAGACCATGGACAGAAACTGAGCGCGAGGATAAATCTGAGAAGCTGCTGGGCTAACAGTGGCTACTCAGTTTCAGGAAGTTCAGAAGAGAAAGAATAACAACAAGAAAAAGAAGTCTTTAACACTCGACAGCTTTTACACAGAGAAAATGCAGACAACCGAGCAAACAGAGGAGGAGAACAAACAAGCATCCGGACCCTCCTCAAATAAGGAAAACTCCTCACAAGCTATGGAACAGTTCAAAACTGAGATTTTAAGGAAAATGGAAGAGATCTGGCAAGAAAATAACAGTTTAAAAGGTAGAATCATGCAATTGGAAAGTGAGGCTCAGAAATTGAACACCAGAAATGACCAGATTGAAAAGGAATACCAGAAGATTATGGCCGAAAACCAGAAGATTATGGCCGAAAACCAGAAGATCATGGCCGAAAACCGAAAGATTATAGCCAAAAATCAATCCCTAAAGGCTAGAATTGAGCAAGTAGAAACTAATGATGTCTCAACACAACAAGAACAAATAAAACAAATCCAAAAGACTGAAAAAATAGAAGGAAACATGAAATATCTCAATGAGAGAGTGACAGACCAAGAAAACCGGTCTAGAAGAGACAATTTGAGAACAATTGGTCTTCCAGAAAAACCAGAAATTAATAGAAACCTGGACTCTATACTAACAGAAATAATTTAGCAAAATTGCCCTGAAGTCCTACAACAAGAGGGCAATATAGACATTGAAAGGATTCATAGAACACCTGCG
>NC_058130.1:306198821-306257565 GCF_016433145.1 Gracilinanus agilis | reverse complement strand
CCAAAGCCAGGGAGACCAAAAACAGAGAAAGAAAACTATAGACCAATCTCCCTAATGAACATAGATGCAAAAATCTTAAATAGAATACTAGCAAAGAGACTCCAGCAAGTAATTAAGAAGATCATCCACCATGATCAGGTGGGATTTATACCAGGAATATAAGGTTGGTTCAACATTAAGAAAACCATCCACATAATTGACCATATCTACAGTCTAACAAACAAAAATCACATGATTATCTCAATAGATGCTGAAAAAGCCTTTGACAAAATACAGCATCCATTCCTATTGAAAACACTGGAAAGTATAGGAATAGAAGGACCTTTCCTAAAAATAATAAACAGTATATACCTAAAACCATCAACAAACATCATATGCAATGGGGATAAATTAGAAGCCTTCCCAATAAGATCAGGAGTAAAACAGGGATGCCCATTATCACCTCTGTTATTCAACATAGTACTAGAAACACTAGCAGTTGCAATTCGGGAAGAAAAAGAAATTGAAGGTATCAAAATAAACAAGGAGGAGACTAAGCTATCACTCTTTGCAGACGATATGATGGTCTACTTAAAAAATCCTAGAGAATCAACTAAGAAGCTTATAGAACTAGAGCAGCAAGAAGTAGAAAGAGAAAAACCATTCAAAATCACCCTAGACAATATAAAATACTTAGGAATCTACCTACCAAAACAAACACAGCAATTATATGAAAACAACTACAAAACACTTTCCAAACAAATAAAACTGGATCTAAACAATTGGAAAGCCATTGATTGCTCATGGGTAGGACAAGCTAACATAATAAAAATGACAATTCTACCCAAATTAATTTACCTATTTAGCACCATACCTATCAAGCTACCAAAAAACTTCTTTACTGAATTAGAAAAAACTATAACAAATTTCATTTGGAATAACAAAAGTTCAAGAATATCAAGGGAAATAATGAAAAAAAAATGTGAAGGAAGGGGGCCTAGCAGTACCAGATATTAAACTATACTATAAAGTAGCAGTCATCAAAAGAATATGGTACTGGTTAAGAGATAGAGAGGAGGATCAATGGAATAGACTTGGGATAAATGACATCAGCAAGACAGTGTATGATAAACCCAAAGACCCCAACTTTTGGGACATGAATCCACTATTTGACAAAAACTGCTGGGAAATTTGGAAAACAATGTGGGAGAGATTAGGTCTAGATCAACATCTCACACCCTACACCAAGATAAATTCAGAATGGGTGAATGACTTGAATATAAAGAGGGAAACTATAAACAAGTTAAGTGAACACAGAATAGTTTACTTTTCAGATCTCTGGAAAGGAAAGACTTTAAAACCAAGCAAGAGTTAGAGAAAATTACAAAATGTAAATTAAATGGTTTTGATTATATTAAACTAAAAAGTTTTTGTACAAACAAAAACAATGTAGTCAAAATCAGAAGGGAAACAACAAATTGGGAAAAAATCTTTATAACGAAAAACTCTGACAGGGGTCTAATCACTCAAATATACAAGGAGTTAAAGCAATTGTATAAAAAATCAAGCCATTCCCCAATTGATAAATGGGCAAGAGACATGAATAGGCAATTTTCAGGTAAAGAAATCAAAAGTATCAATAAGCACATGAGAAAGTGTTCCAAATCTCTAATAATTAGAGAAATGCAAATCAAAACAACTCTGAGGTATCACCTCACACCTAGCATATTGGCTAAAATGAAAGAAGGGGAGAGTAATGAATGTTGCTGGTGATGTGGCAAAATTGGGATATTAATGCATTGCTGGTGGAGCTGTGAACTGATCCAGCCATTCTGGCTGGCAATTTGGAATCATGCTCAAAGGGCTATAAAAGAATGCCTTCCCTTTGATCCAGCCATACCATTGCTGGGTTTGTACCCCAAAGAGATCATAAACAGACTTGTACGAAAATATTCATAGCTGCCCTTTTTGTGGTGGCAACAAATTGGAAAAGGAGGGTATGTCCTTCAATTGGGGAATGGCTGAAGAAACTGTGGTATATGCGGGTGATGGAATACTATTGTGCTAAAAGGAATAATAAACTGGAGGAGTTCCAGGCGAACTGGAGAGACCTCCGGGAACTGATGCAGCGCGAAGGAGCAGAGCCAGAAGAACTCTATACACAGAGACTGATATACTGTGGTAAAATTGAATCTAATGGACCTCTGTACCAGCAGCAATACAATGACCCAGGACAATTCTGAGGGATTTATGGTAAAGAAAGCTTCCCACATTCAGAGGAAGGACTGCAGGAGTGGAAACATATAAGAAAAACAACTGCTTGAACGCATGGGTCGGGGTGGACATGATTGAGAGTGTGGACTCGAAACTACCACACCAATGCAACTACCAACAATTTGGAAATTGGTCTTGATCAAGGACACATGACAAAAGTAGTGGAAATGCGCATCGGCCATGGGTGGGGGGCTTGCGGGGGTGGGGGTTGAAGGGGAAAGGAGGAGCATGAATCATGTAACCATGTTAAAAATGAATATTAATAAATGTTAAAAAATAAAATTAAAAATAAAAATAAAAATAAAAAGTGCTTTATTGACTTAAAACAGTTGATGAATCTTCCCAAAGTGACATATCCAGCTTACACATGGAGTGAATTTCATTCATTATACACAACATCACCCTTCAAGGAGTCATAGATTAATAGAAATAATATGCTCTTTTTTCATATAGTATTTGTCCTATGGACAAGTAATCATCAAGGTAGTAAATTAAACTGTTGAATTTTTGACAATGGTAGTCACAATACTTTAAATTTTGATTGCATGTGCAATCAATAGCCTCACATTAATCTCTATAATAGGCAATAATTTCTGGTCAGATTGAAATCTTTATTTTAATGTTAGTCTTCTGTTGAACTTATGGAGCACAGGACCATTGACATTTTGTTGTTGTAGTTGTTTGTTTATCCTATCCACAAAATAGATGCTGAACTGCTAAAATATAAAAAGCCTCTTGAAGGACACAGTTCAGATTTTTCCTCAAAAATTGAAAGGCAGACAAGTGACCACTTTTTAAAATGGTAATTTACAACTTGTACAATGGAAGAAAAAAAACTGCAACAATGCTGCATTTTCTTACTGGCACTTAAATACTTTGCCTTGACTGATGATGTCCATTTGGATATTAGAAATGGATGAGTGATAATGGAGTCTTGACTAAAATATAGCATCAGGAAAAATGTAAGTGATCCAAAGAGTAATAGGATAGCTGTTCATTAGAGAACTTGCTGATTAACTGAAAGTGTATAGGGAAATTGCTTGGTGTGACAGTCATGAATTCTAAAGAATGGTTTTATGTTAATGCTTGCTCAGGAGAATTTTGAGTTGTAGTAATTTGGTCAGATAGGGCTTGAGATAGATAACCTCAGACAATGAGTATATGCTGACTTCTGTTCTCTAGCTAAATATCTGAGTATAGGACTTCTCCTTTAAACATTTTCAAAAATCATGGTAGAGGGTTGAGAGTAGTGAGAATCAGTCTAAGTAATAAAAGAAATGTTTAGGTTCAAAAGACATTTGAGGGGTAAGCTAGTACCTAACTCAGTGGATTGAGAGTCAGGCCTAGAAAAAGGAGTTGTGGGTTCAAATCTGGCATCAGACACTTCCTTACTATGTAACTTTGAGTAAGTCTTACTTACGCCCCAATGTTTATCCCTTGGAAACAATACATAATAATAATTCTAAGATCAACAGTAAGGATCTAAATGTTTTTTTAATAAAAAGGAAATATTTCAAAATGACAAAGGTGGTTTCAATTAATCAATTCCTTAATTGTAGGTATAAGAAGGTGGCACAGTGGAGAGAACATCAGGTCTTGAGGCAAAAAGACTTGACTTTAGAACTTGCCTGAGACTATTGATCCTGGGTCACTTAACCTGTTTGCCTCAGTTTCCTCATCTATAAAATGGAGATCATAATAATACATTGTTGTGAGGATCAAATGAGAGTAATTGTAATGCACTTAACACAATGCCTAGCACATAGTATGCACTGTATAATTGCTAGTTATTATTAACCAATCAAAAACACTTATACTGAATTTCTTTGATATGTTTAAAAGTGAATTGAATACTAGGAAGATATCAAAGTGGTAAGTTTTTTTTAATATGCTGAAAATGCAAAAAATAAACAGTGAAATTGCCAAAGTGGATCATAATGGTACCAGAAAGTTCAGAGAATGGATCTCAGTTCAGAAAGGACCCGTGCTCAAACATCTGTTTTTCCACTTATTACCTATGTGATCTTGAGCAAGTCATTACAACTGACTATTCTGGGCACAAGTTTCCTCATATTTAAAGTGAAAAATTTAGATTACATGGCTTCTAGTTTCCCATCTGGTTTTACATCTGTAATGAAATGATTCCATTATTGAAATAACTGGAGAAAGCTTCATTGTAGAAGTGGATTTTGATTTTGTTTCTGAAGAAGACTAAGATTAGCATAAGTACAGAGGAAGAGAGGAGAGGCAGGTCACATTATGAAAGGAATGACATGAACAAAATAACGGAAATGGACAAGAGAATTCACTGTAATTGGTTTTATGAGGAATACAAAAATGCAGATGTCATTGTCTGCTCATAAGGGACTTACTGTTGAGAAAGGAATGAGGCACAATAAACAAGCTATTCTGACCAGAGAAATCGAAATAGGTATTAAATAAAATGAAATTAATATATTAGAGCTAGATTATGAAAAGTAATATTAGGGGGCTATTAACTCTTCTAAATCTAAGTTACAGGTTGACATAAATGACCTACTTGACACAAGTAAATTATTTATAAAGTAGGTTTACTTAACTTGCAAGGATACAATCAAAAATGCATGTTATTAATATTGATAAACATGACCCCTTGGTGTCCTTTATCCTCAAGAAGAGTACCTAAAGCTTGATAGTCCATGCAGCCTGGTGAGTAATCTGCCAAGCTTTCCATTTTCTATAGTATCAGGTGCTATATGTGCTATATCTCTAATGCAAAGCTTTCCTTTATTCTTAAAGAAACATTGTATTCTAACTTCTTATGTGGCATAAAACTGATCAGATGCACACTTTAATTCTCATGAACTTGAATTTCTTGTTAGGTTATACCTCAGCAACCTTGCTCCTTTTTTTTCCCACGTGCAGGGTTGAGGAAAGTGGCTTTTTGCTCCAGCTTTTTTATGTTAGTTATTATTAATAAATCTTATTAAATATAATACTTAAAATTCTGGATATTGATTTTGAAACTCACACTCATATGTAATAGGGTCATGTAGGCAGGAAGAATCTTTATCAATTAACTAGGTTTGGGGCACTGGGATGGGGATGGGGAACATTCCTTGGAGGTCCTGAGAATACAGAAGACCAGCTCTCATTGGCCAGTCCCTTGGGATGTGGAACAACGTTGGCAGACACTAGTGAAAACAGCCAGAGCCTGTGAAGTTTGCAGTGGTTGTTCTCTGGGGTCATCTGCTCATTTTTAATTTTATACCTTTTTCTTTCTTATGATCTCATACAGAGTTTGGCATGGATTTCCCCATGCATTTTTTTCTTAAAGATAATGAATTAAGTCATACTTTTCATTTTCCAGTAACTTTTTATATTTTTCAAGGTGTTTGATATATCTCTTAAGCTACAGTGGTGGGAAAGTACAAGAGACAATTTCTCCATTTATCATTTCATTGTTCTTTTATGTTAAATTACTGTACCAAATCGGGGATTAGGGTGGGGGGAAACTTGGAGACTATTCTGGCCTGTTTTTGCAGGTTCCTGTGTATGGGAACCTAAGTTAGGTTTTTAAAATCTTTAACATTAACTCAATATTTGATGCTTTGTTGTGAAGTAACTTTTAAGGGAATTTCTTTATTCTGTATTCTGTATCATATATTCTGTATTATGCATGTAAAAGCGGGAATTTTCCTTCCCAACGAAGGGGTCTATAAGGGCTCTAGTAATAGCCTATAATGTTCCTCTATATGTTCCTGGGGCTGAATAGAGATATTGATTACAATAATTCCAATAAAAGGGAATATTAGTGAGAAAAGAGTCTCATAGGGGGAATCTGAGTGGAATCACCATCTTTCTGTCACCTGCTCTGTGAGTTTCAGAGTTCATGTGGGACTGTGCAAACTTTGATGTCTTCCTGCACTGAGAACAAGGGAAATGCAGAAAGTTCTGATTACTTTTCAATCACTTTATAGATTAAAAGAAATCCAAGAGTTGAAATAAAAATAGAACATCCTCACAATAAGTTGTTAATGAAGATTCCCAGATTCATAAGGCAGAGGGACATGAAGCTATATTACAAATTAAATTAGAAAGAAAACTAAATTTCTGTTGGAAAAATATAGGAGAATAAATAGCTTAGAACAGAAGGTAAAAAATCTCACCCAACTGAGATTTCTTTAAAAAATGAAATAGAGCAAATAAAGTTTAATGACTGGAGGCAAAAATAAATGTTAGACAAAAGTTTAAAAAATAACAGAAATTTAGAACTCTTAAGTTCTACTATAAAAATTACTTAATTTCAGAAATACATTAAATTAGAATGAACAGGTAAGGACATGAAGAAAGAAAATAAGAGAGATAAAAGTTGGTCAATAAAAAATGACATAGAACTAAAGAGTGGGGGTTATAAAATGAAGTCTAAAATGAGAGAAATTGTATGAAGCAATGGTCGGAATTTGGGTTGTTTGAACAAGGGAGGGATAAAAGATACAACAGACCATTTTCATTATAGATTAATAATACTTGTCATTATTCCCTTCTTCTTTTTCAATTAATAATCATAACCATGAATGAATTTAATACATCCATCCATAAAATGGACAATAATAGTCAAATCAATTAGAAAGATGTATTCAGCAATAATGTTACTTACAAGACTACAGGAAAAGTATATATTAACATAATATTGTTTGATCTATGAATTAGCTCTGCCATTCTAGAAACCAGTTTAAAATCATGCCTCAAAATTTGCTAAAATAAGTATAACCTTTGATTCAGCTTATATAATTATTAGCCCTATACCCCAAAGAAATCAAAGAAAGAAGAAAAAGACCTATATGCACAAAATATTTATAGTAATTCTTCACATGCTAGTCAAAACAAACATAGAAAACCAAGTGAGTACCTTCCTATATGAGAATGAATAAACCAATTTTATCACATGAAAGATGGAATATTATTGTACCATAATAAATAATGAAGGGAAAAGTTCAGAAGAAATTAAGACCTCTTTGAACCAATGCAAAGTTATTAGAACTGCATAATAATTTACATAATGATAACTTTGGAGAAAGATAACTTTGAAAGTCTTTAAGAACTCTGATTAAGAACAATGATATAATATAATTCTAAAATAGCAAAGACAAAACATAAAACTTATTTCCTGAAGAAAGGGAAAAAACTTAAAATTCAGAGAGTGACATGCATTTTTAAATATAGTAAATGTTGATAGACAATGCAGATATATGCATTGAGGGTTTTTTTTTATTTTTCTTCCTTTATATAATGTTTTATTTTGTTTTTTATCAGTTAGGGAAGTAATGGGAAGGAAGAATAACTTTAAAGGATATTTATGCTGATATCACATTTATTTCTACATGCTTGCTGTGCTGTGGTATTGTGCTAAATTAGTGCATCTAGGTTAGACAGTTTATAAGATGTTGGACCCATAGTCAGGAATACCCAAGTCCAAATTTAGCCTATCCCTGTTTCTTCCTCTGTGAAATGAGGATAATAATAGCATAATTCCAAAGGTTGCTGTGAACATCAAATTAGATGATAGCTATAATGAATTTTATGCTAATGAATTTTAGATAGCTATTGTTATTGCTACTACTAATAATAATAATAATTAAAACTCAAGCATTTAACCCCATTACCAAAGAGGAATGGTGAAACTGCATTGCATTACTATGATATTAAAGTAAAATGTTTTAGTGCACTGCCTTCATAGATTAGGGCTGCTATCACTGATGTTGGAAATGCATGCTGGAAATTTAATTAATGTGCTAAATGCATGGGATTAAAAGTGGGTACCATTTGTATTTTAAATCATTGGATTAGTAAGACAAACAATGTTCAGTATTTTTTCAATGTATGGTGCCTAGATCTTAGTATGTGCTTAATAAATGCTTCTTGATTTACTGATTATTTATCTGGATGCAAAGAATCCATGAAACATTGGATAATTGAGAAGATTTCTAGGAATATCCCCTTCCATGCAGGGAAAACTTCACTCTAAGAAGTGAACTAAGACAGGCTGGGACACTGGAGACTGATGGAAAAGGAAAGCAAAGGATATAGGAAAGCAAATTTCCAAAATGGGCTAGCAAAAACCACTGTTCTCTGGGGATAATTGCAGGTAGAATGATAAATGACTCTCAGAAGATCAGTATAAGAAAGTACATCCTGAAAAGCAGCCATGACAGACTCAATACTCTAAGGAACCTCATTAGAGAACTGGAGTTAGGAGATATACTCAGTTTATATCACTGGGTGTCTAAGGATATACAGGCCTCTGTGGAAGAATTGATTGTTAACTGATATTACCTTTATGGAAATCTGAGTTCACTCTTATTTTTAAAAGACTTATAAAAAAAATCTACTCTTTCTTTGAACTTCATGAGCTGTTAATAAAGAGAGTGGGTATCATATATTGAGATTCTAGATTATTGAGGTAGATATAATGAGCCAAAGAAATGAGAAATATGAGATTCTATGTTCATATGAGTCTCTGATATCAGGGTAATACCAATATTAACTACAATTGTTGTATTCAAATTTACCAGTTTCCTGTTTCTTACAGAGAATTCAAAGAGCTGAGTTCTGAAAAATTTAAGCCATTTCTAGGAATGATAATAACAAATATTAAACTGTTAAAATTAACTTTACATGCCTGAGGTATTGTTGTGAGGAGGAATGTGGCAAAAGTGTTTCTCAAGGAATTTGTGCCTAGATTTGGTGTAACATTAACATTAACATGTAACATTAACATTAACATGTAATATTCGGATAAGCAATCTCATTTCACTCAGGATATCCTTAGAAGAGTCTATGAGAACCTAGGAATAACACATAAATATCATGTTCCTTATCACCCACAGAGTTCAGGTCAAGTGGAATGTATGAATAGGGAACTCAAGACTATGGTTGGAAAACTCTGTGCAGTAACTCATCTTAAATGGCCAGATATTCTTCCCATAGCTTTGTTTTACCTACATACAAGGCCAAGAGTGGATCTGCATATATCATCGTATGAGATGCTCTTTGGACATGCTCCACTGCAAGCAAAAACTTGAAAGGCTGTTTATGCATCACTCTTAGGAGGTGATTTCCAAATTGCTTCATATTACGGGGAAAACCAGGGGAGTTGATTTAAATATTAAATGTGGGTCCAGAAGGGTGTGAAGGAGACAGGAATAACAGAAGGTAGGACCAAACAAGGTAGGGAGACTGAGTTTTAACTGCTAAGGAAATGTCTGTTAACAGAAGTGGCAGTTAGGCCCTAACTGTCACCCTGCACCATTTAGACAAGGGGCCTATGGAAACTAGCAAGCAAATGGTAAGAGTTTATAACAATTTTAATTAAGGAAACTGTGGTAAAGGATGGGAATAGGGGTTTCTACACTTTCAGTCTAAGGGCAAACCACAGGATCAGGGGAGGGCTTATCTACACTCAACTAAGACCTAAGCAAGGCAGGGCCCAGAGAATAGCAGGACTGAAGTCGATATCCTCACAGCGGAGTCCAGACTCACTCCAGCGATATACCAGCTCCTCCAGGACCACTAGCAGTGCTCTTTCAGGTGGGTTGATTCTGGGAGCTAACCCAGCCCAAGTTAACCTGCAACTCAGGTTGGGATTAATTATCTCTAGCAAAATCTCCCACAAGTAGATGTCAGTCTTCCTTCAGGATCTCTGGAAATCTAAGGTCTCCTAGGGTCAGTTACAACTTGTCTCAACCACCATGGAGTCCATCTCAGAGAGCCAGGCACACTTCCTGCTTCCCCATTCCATTTGGAATTCGCCAGCCCTTCCTGTTAGGTCTCCTAAATAATAACTAAGTAATCCTCCTCAAAACAGTATGATTGTGTGCATGCCCTTTTGCACCCATAAATACATATTTATTTTGGACCTTTTTACTTCAAACTGATTCAACAAATTATATCCAACTCTGAAGCAATTGGACCAGTCCTTATCTTCACTTCCTAGAAGCATCACTATTGCCACAACTGCATATATAAATAGGTATAAAAGAGTGTTATTTATTACTAGAGGAAATGAAGAAAAGATAAAAAAGGGGAGAGAGAAAGGATATGAGAGAAAGAGGGTAGGAAGAAGAGTCAAAATATCAATATAATTGTATTAAATACCTATTGTTTGCAATGCTAGGCAAGAGAGGAAGAAGAGAAAAGGAGAGAAAAGGGATCTCTTTTGTCATGGAGTCAATCAAAGTTTTGTCAATCAAACAGAATATTAAAGAGAAAAGAGACTGCTCCATGTGGTAGGGAACAATAGCTAAACAACCAAAAATTATTTGAGATCTCACATTTACATTTTGGAAAATTAATGATCATTGAAGGAAAAGTCCTAAAAACAGATATTCATATATATAAAATACTGTGTTATGCCCTGGATATGATTAAACTAACATTTATACAAACAAATACAGATATAGATTTTGGTAGATAAAAGACATAGCTATAAAATATTGTTGTTCAGTTGTTTTAGTCTTGTTTGACTCTTTGTGACCCCAGTTATGGTTTTCTTGGCAAAGATACAGGAGTGATTTGCCATTTAATTTTTCAGATCATTTTACAGATGAGGAAACTGAGGCAAATGGGGTTTGGTGACTTGCTCAGTGTCATACAGCTAGTAAGTTTTTGAGTATGAATTTGAATTCAGGTCGTCTTGACTCCAGGACCATGCTCTATCCACTGTACCGCCTAACTTTCCAAATATTTTCTATACATTACATAAATGGACCCTTATTAAAAATGAATTCAGTCCCTTCTGAGTAGTAAATTGTATACTTTACATAACTGTTAAATTTCTTACATTTTTGTACTTTGTTCTGCAGCTTGTTAAATTTGTATAACTACTTAATGAAAAGTCTCAAATATGTTTACTGAGTCTTTTTTCTAGTTTTCCAAAGGGCTGATTCACCCAGGTTAAGAAAAATGTCCATTTGCAACAAGATGAGCCCTTGGCTAAGAGTACATTAGAATGATATATATATATATATATTTTTTTTTCTTTCAGGCACACATGGTTTGATGTGTAAATGGTGACCAAAGAAAGTTTTCTCATGTGGAACAAAATTAAGAGTAATAGGCCCCCATCAAAATACTGGCTTATGGAGTATAGGGAGATGATGAAGATATTAACATAATACCATTCTTAAAAAACCCTCCTATGTATAGACACATTGTGTCTTGGATGACAATATAGTTAATTCTGTTTACTAGTAGAAGAGAATTTTTCAATGGCATGATACTCAAATAGAAAATATTGTATGAGAGAGGATATCAAGGTATCTATTGATAATCACTCTATGTAATGGAATGTTAATTAACAAAGTTAGAAACTCATGTAGTAGTTGCTTAATACATGCTAGTTGTAATTCTCATTTAATTAAGGTATAATTTAGTATTACTGATTATTTAAAGAATTAAACTCTTCAATGGAATATCGAAAAAAAATGAATAATTCCAGCAAAGAATTATATCCATTCAACCAACAAATATATATTGCTAATGAATAACATCTCTCAAAAATAATTATCATCATAATTCAAAAGATGGAGAGTACAGATTTTAGTAGCTGCCTCAGAATGACCCCTATATCAGTTCTCTAGTTTTGTGGGAGTCTGAGTTACTGTACATATCTTTGTAACCTTTTTGTAAAAACTACACTTACAGTTATTTCATCTTCAGAGTGGAAAAAGAAATAAATGATGGATGTGGGTGTTCCAAAAAGGTGATAATCTCAAAAGAAGAGAATAGAATAGTTTATAATGGGCAGAAATATTGCTTAGCACTGTTGGATTATCCTTGTTCTCAAGATATAATATCTAGTCCTTAAATCAAATTGGCCTGATCACAAAATTCTAAAGGAGGAAATGATAATGTTAATCAGACTGCTTAAAACTGGAAAATAAGAAGTGTTGAAGGCTACTAGATAATAACTGAAAAAAACTTGAATTTTATTAACAATATTAACACTAAGAAGGGCAAAGATCAACAACAAAAGGAAAGGTATTTACCTTCATACCTGAGGGCCATTTATTTATAATGGTCTGCTTATCTTAATCAAGATTGGTTCTATTTAAGTTGTAGATAATTCTGTTAGATGACTCCTTCCACATTAGTTGTGCTCAGAAAATGTTGTCTGCTTTCTCTTGTTTCATTTGCGCAATATTTATAAACATCTTTGATAAAGATATGTGTTGAGTTACAAATTAATCATTTGTGGGAAAATATTGATGAAAGGTCCAAGAAATCCACATCTCTGTTAGGGAATGGTAGGAAACATCACTGGTTCTAATACCTACCTACCTCAGAACTATGAAGCAAGTTTTCTTCAAAATAGTCTCCTAATAGATTTTTCCAAGTTTCTTTGTGACCAAAAATTTAAGAAAATTACTTCAATTAAAGGGAATTAAATTTTCTTTTCTTTATACCCTGGCATTTCCTGTTAACTCTCTTTGTCCTTTTTAATGCTCTCTGCTTTTCTGACACACCTTTATTCCAGTGTCCTCCTGAAGAAGCTACTGGTTTTATTTCTTCAGTTATTGCCGCACCTCTATCTGCTCCCCAAAAATCCTGTTGCAACTGCTTTTGCTGGGGTTTCCACTGATATGTTGTATTATATGCATCAGGTTTTCCAATGACAAAGATATGCTTCTACAGGAGCCATTTTCCTAGATTCTTAGGTAATCTGGTCCCACCGTTGATGTCACTTCCAGTACTGTGGAGCAAAAGAGGCATAGATCAGCTCTCTAGATAATTCAAAACCCCATCTTTTAAAATTTCTTAAATTCAGTTCAGGGAAGACCTAACTTGTCTAATGATTTGAGGTAGTTTTTGACCAAGATGCAGTTCTTTTCTTCTTCTTCTTTTTTTTTAGAATATTTTTCCATGGTTACATGATTCATGTTCTTTCCTTCTCCCCAAAAACTTACCCTGCCCCATAGCCAATGCACAATTCCACTAGGTTTTACATGTATCATTGATCAAGACATATTTCCATATGCACTAGGGTGATTGTTTGGCATCTACATCCCCAGTAATATCTCCATCAACCCATGTGTTCAAGCAGTTGTTTTTCTTCTGTGTTTCTACTCCCACAGTTCTTCCTCTGAGTGTGGATAGCATGCTTTCTCATAAGTCCCTCAGAATTGTTCTGGTTCATTGCATTGATGCTAGTCGAGAAGTCCACTATGTTCGATTGTACCAAAGTGTATCAGTCTCTGTGTATAAAGTTCTCCTGGTTCTGCTCCTTTCATGCTGCATCAATTCCTGGAGGTCATTCCTTTGAGCACAATAGTATTCCATCTCCAACAGATATGACAATTTGTTCAGTCATTCCCCAACTGAAGGACATTCCCTCATTTCCAATTTTTTCCATCACAAAGAGCATGGCTATAAATAATTTTGTACAAATCTTTTTCCCTATCATCTCTTTGGGATATAAACCCAGCAGTTGTATTACTGGATCAAAGGGCAGACAGTCTTTTACAGTCCTTTGGGCATAGTTCCAAAGTGCCATACAGAATGGTTGCATCAATTCAAAGCTCTACCAGCAATGCATTAATGTCCCAATTTTGCCACATTCCCTCCATCATTTATTACTTTCCTTTGCTGTCATGTGAGCTAATCTGCTAGGTGTGAGGTGGTACACCAGAGTTGTTTTGATTTGCATTTCTCTAATTATAAGAGATTTAGAACACTTTTTCATGTGTTTGTTGATAGTTTTGATTTCTTTATCTTTAGGATTGCCTATTCCTGTCCCTTATCCATTTATCAATTGGGGAATAGCTTGATCCCTTCCTTCATCTGGATATTTTTTTGTTCTTTTCATGTATCACTTATCAGTCAGTGGTAAGAAGAGTAGAGTCTTGCTACTATTCTGCAGACATCTTAACCCGGAAGAAAACCAAGATGCAGTTCTTAAGAGTATCGCCATATCAGATTGCCCCATATGGCAGTAAAAGAAAGTGGCAAATGTTGGAGGGGTTGTGGCAAAATTAGGGCATGAATGCATTGTTGGTGGAGTTGTGAACTGATCCAACTATTCTGAAGGATAATTTGGAACTATGCCCAAAGGGCTATAAAACTACATATCCTTTGATCCGATAATATTACTACTGGGTCTATATTCCAAAGAGATAATAAAAAAGGGTAAAAGACCTATTTGTACAAAAAATACTTATAGCAGCTTTTTTTAGTGGCAAATAATTGAAAATTGAGGGGATGTCCATCAGTTTGGGAATGACTAAACAAATTATGGTACATGTTGGTAATGGAATACTAATGTGCTCTAAGAAATGATAAGCAAGATGATTTCAGCAAAAGTTGGAACAGTCTATGGGAACTGATGAAGAAAAAAATTAGCAGAACTGGGAGAACATTGTACATAATAACAGCAATATTGTATGATAATTATCTGTGAAAACTTGCAATGGTCTGGGACAATCCTTAAAGACTTCTGATGGAGAATGCTATCCATGTCCAGAGAAAGAACTGTTGGAGTGGTCTTTCACATCAGTGTATTTATGGTTCTATTTTGGAATTTTGGTTATGTATCAGTGTGCTCTTACAACAATGACCAATATGGACTTGTATTTTTCATGACAATAAAAATAAAACTTCTAAGTCTTTTTAAAAAAGAGTATACCCACAACACAGTATTACTTATTTTATTCCATCACTGACTCATTATTTTCCTCCTCCAAAAATATAGCCTTTAATTTCATACTGTCACTAACACTATCTTCATGATAAGACCTATCTTCTAGTTGTACCCTTAGAGCTGCACAGGTGCCCACCATTATCAAAGTCAACAAAATCCACGCTTCGCTATGTGATAGAAGTCCAGGTATTATGTCTAAACATCTCATTTGTCAGAATAATAACTCTTACTTTCAATGTAACAGAATTTCTGTTTTATTCTAGTTTAATTACTGATATATTCATGGTCTTTTCTTTGTCTCAAAGCATTCTGGATGTCCTAGCATTCATATTGCTGTTTATTGGTACTGGAACTTCCACTGGGAGTAACAGGGAAACTATCATGGCTTTTAATGTTTGTTCTCTGACTCTGAGGCATCCTGATTCTGGTTTCCCTTGCCATTGCCTTCCTCTCCTCACTCTACTCCTCTCATTACCAGATGTCTTTCCCTCTTCTGTTATCATCAAATAACAATTAATGGAACCTAAGGCATTATGCACAAGCTCTTTTTGCCTGCAACTATAATAATTAGATGGAGTTCTTTGAGCTTAAGTAGGAAAATGACCGAGTTTCAGCAAACTAGAAGATACCTGACAACCTCTTTTGGGATAGGTAGGCAGATATGACTATTTAAGCATTCATATACTGGTAAAAATGACTGCAACCATTACTCCTCAACTATCAATGGGTGGAACTGGAACTACTCCTCCATCCTTCCTTCATTTCCAAAAATAGTAAACCCTACAAATTATTACAGATCCAAACTTGTCAGATCAAGTGAAAATACTTTAAAACATTGACACCCATGCATTAAAAAGCAGAGCAAATCTTTTACAAAGACAGACATATAAGAAACTGATGGATGATCATTAGCCCCCAACCTCTATGTTTCTTTCTTTTAGGGAGCAGTCTTCCTATAAAGAGAATGTTCTTATGCCAGAATAATAATACAATCTTTTTAAAATCCTGTCCTAAATATATTCATGCTTTTAAATTGGAAGCTTTGGGAGAAATATATTACTCCCTGGTAACTTTTTATATTCTAAGCCTATTATCATTAATCTCAGTATCATTTTCTTTCACTTTGTGTGATTTATGCTTCAGGGACATTGCATCAAGCCTTTGGAAAGACTAACATAGTCAGAGCAGCAATCCATCCTTTAATATTTTCATTTTCTCAAAATGCTTTTTTTTCTTTGCCCAATCTACCTTATCATTTGGAATTCATCTCCATGTACCAGTAGTATAGGGAGATGGGTAAAATCTAAATCAAATGGTATTCAATGTAAAGGAATCATCCCTAAAAATTAAGCAAGCACCAAAGCCTCCTAAGACTAAGTATAATGAAGATATATGGATCAGACTGGGAAAGAGCAACACCAACCATGGCCAATAACAATGACTGCCTGGTTCCCCACAAAATACTCATCCTGTCTGTTCCGTTAATGTAGATTCAGACAAATCAAGTCAATAAGATTTTATTAAACATTTATTATATGCCAGAAATTCATGAGATATAAAGACAAGCAAAAAGACAGCTTCTGCCATCAAGAAGTTTGTATTACAATGAGGTAAAACATAAAAGGAAGCTGGAAAAGGAAAGAAAGAATAAGGTATTCAGTCTAGTGGCATTATAAAGAAACCCCAAAGGGTCTAGAGTACAAATTAGAGATGAATAAAACTATGACTGAATTTAGTACCCATTTTGAAAATGAAAGTTCCAGGAAAAAAAAACAACTAATCAAAGAGAAAGAACAGAGAGATAGAGGTACTTCCATTGTGAGAGATCCAAGATGTGCAGTTTAAAATTCTTCTAAGCTCTGGGAGACTATGTCTCCCAGGACTCCCTGCTGCAACTTCCCCTGAAACTTCCCACTTCCTGTGTTGGAGAAAGTGTGAAAAAGAAAGTTTGGCACCTATTTAGGCTCTGCTCTCTGCTCTCTTGAGCCTGGAAGCTGGCTGACGCTATCTACCCTGATCTCTCTCTCTCTCTCTCTGCACCTTTTACCCTTTCTACCTACCTCCTAGTTTTTTCCTAGACCTTCCCCTTTCTAATTTAAATAAATCCTAGCTATTCTAAACCCTAAAGTTGCTCTCTGGTCTTTTATTTGAGCCCCAAAGGGCTGTCAATTTCTCCCTGCCAGGGCTGGGGACCTGCTACCTTCCTTTCCCTTCCCCTACCTTCTTCTCTCCTTTCTCCCATCCATCCTTCCTCCTACATTCCTCCCTTCACCCCCTAGAAAAGGGTTCTGCAAAGACAAGGGATTAGGGAGACTTCATTGCCAATGACCCCTGTCATCTTACAATTTCCCTAGGTCTTTAGAGAAACACAGACAGGCTTGACTGGATGGGAGGGGCAGGAGCCCGTGGAGTACTTCTTCACCACCCCCCCCCCCCCCCCCCAAGCAGTTGGAAGTCAGTTAACTGTCTGGTAATGAAGGATAATCTGGCTTGATAACTTCTGGCCCAAGATGGGGAAAGGCTAAACCTGTTATGAAGATATCTTTCTCTGTATTGTTTGCCCACAGGATAGAATAGGTAAAGCTTGATGTCTTAGAAGCAGCTCACTGGCTCAGAGGTTAGGATCAACTTCAGAGCCACTAGTAAAAGGAACTTGGTTCACTGAGGATGTGAGTATTTCCCCAAATTATCTGTATCCAGATAAAATTCCTAGATAAGGTGTTGGCAACCTTTTTGGCCATGAGAGTCAAAAACACCACATTTTTTAAAATGTAATTTCGTGAGATCCTTTCAGTGCTCACAGAGCGCGCTCCTGTAACAGTGAGAGCTCCTGTAACAGCACCTGAAAAAAAAAATTGACTTTATGGCTCTTGTAGAANTGGATGGGAGGGGCAGGAGCCCGTGGAGTACTTCTTCACCACCCCCCCCCCCCCCCCGCAAGCAGTTGGAAGTCAGTTAACTGTCTGGTAATGAAGGATAATCTGGCTTGATAACTTCTGGCCCAAGATGGGGAAAGGCTAAACCTGTTATGAAGATATCTTTCTCTGTATTGTTTGCCCACAGGATAGAATAGGTAAAGCTTGATGTCTTAGAAGCAGCTCACTGGCTCAGAGGTTAGGATCAACTTCAGAGCCACTAGTAAAAGGAACTTGGTTCACTGAGGATGTGAGTATTTCCCCAAATTATCTGTATCCAGATAAAATTCCTAGATAAGGTGTTGGCAACCTTTTTGGCCATGAGAGTCAAAAACACCACATTTTTTAAAATGTAATTTCGTGAGATCCTTTCAGTGCTCACAGAGCGCGCTCCTGTAACAGTGAGAGCTCCTGTAACAGCACCTGAAAAAAAAATTGACTTTATGGCTCTTGTAGAAAGAGCCATATCTGGCCCTCAAAAGAAACAGATATGCATCGAGAGCCATACATTGCCGACCCCTGTCCTAGATGATGAAGGTTTAATGATATCTGGGAATAGGAAGGGGGGAAATGGTTTAGGATTGATAGGTAAGGGAAGCTATCTAAAACAGCTATGTCAAATAAACAGCCCCTCCCCCAAAAGGGGGAAATGTATCTTGAATGGCTGACCTCCTAGCTAAGCCCCTAAATATTCTTCTTTCTAAACCTAGATAGCTAAACTAAGGTAGTCTGTGGTCTTGCTTGAAGGTCTAACAAAGTAAAGCAGCTTTGGCTATCAATGACTGAATAACCCAGCTCAGAACTACACAGATTGCCCCTCTACTCAGATCCAAGAACAGTGAGACCAGACCCTGCAAGAAGGGCAACCTGACTTTTTTATACCAGGACTAAAACTGCCTTTAACTGCCCCCTCTCTTAGAGTTCTTGGGGACACTATGGAATTCTTTGATGCAGCTTCCCCTCTCTACAGCTTCAACCCTTCTCAGCAATATGGATCCCACAGAAGTTAAACTAATTATTTGGCATCTTGTGGGAGGAAAAATTCCACAATTCCTGGAATGAATTACATATTTGTTTGCTTGATTTTTTAAAAAAATTGTTTGCTTATATTAAGGGAGATTTGTATTTAGGTTTTCTTTCTTTCTCTCTAATGCTCAAAATACCTTTTATTCAATCATGTCTAACCTTTGGCAAAATCAAGAAATGAGACTCTTTCCTCTTTTTTTTCTTCTAGTTCTCTCCACTCATTTTTTTTCAGTTGTTACAAAGTCAATTTTTATTACTTCATTTTCACTTGCCTTTCAGTCATCTTTCTCTTGACTACTAAATTGTTTTTTTTTAATGCAGACACTCACACTGTGGCTCTGTATGACATATTTTAAATTTTTAAAAAAAAATTTCATTATATTCATGTTTCAAATAGATAGATATACGTATTTTCAAAAGATAATTATATTTTTCATTTCATATTATGCTAGTTGGATCTAAATATATAATTAATATATTAATTAAATTTTCATAGTACATATTTTAAAGTTAAGCTACTTATTCATTTTAACTAAGGTGGCAAGTTGCCTTTTCTAATAAAGCTAATTAAATCATTCTAATAAAATCCATATAAAAGCAATTCATTCAAATTTAATCATAAACCATATTGCATAGTTTACACATTAGGTAGATAACAAATATAATAGTGTTTGAATATATTATTGTGAAAAGACAATCATTGCATACATTTAGATTTGCAGTTTAATGAAGGAATGGACTACATTTTATATAAAATAAAATAAATATGATTAAATAAAACTAAAAAAGTAACATTATCAAATCTTTATCACATATTTTTAAATCTACTTGTTACTAAGATTGATATGATATTTATTTAGCAGAAAATTCAAATCATCTTTTATTTTGTTTGTGCTAGAAAGAATGATGAGGAAGGAGATAGACCAGATTCTTGTTACAGTTCAGTCACTAATTCACTAATGATCCCTTAGTCAAGTTCCTGAATGTCTCTAAGCCTATTTTATTAAACACCAAAATGGAGATAATCATACTGACTTACTTCCCTAAAAGTGTTGTTGCAAGAACCAAATGGGCAGCTAAATTGTACAATGGATAGATTTTCTGACCTTATATCAAGAAGATTCATCTTTCAGAGTTCAAATCTGGCCTCAAACACATTATTTGCGTGACCCTAAGCAAGTCACTTAACCCTATTTGTTTCAGTTTCCTCGTCTGTAAAATGAACTGAAAAAAAGAAATGGCAAACCACTCCAGAATCTTTTCCAGAAAAATCCCAAATAGGGTCATGAAGAATCAAAAGTAACTGAACAACAATAAAAAAGGGCCAAATAATTTAATGTATATTTTGAAAAATTCCTTCCTCCTCTAAAATTCTGATATGTGTGCATGTTTGTCTGCTTATATGTAAATATATGTATGAGTGTATATATGTTTTTTTTAAACTCTTCAATATAGATTGTATTTCTCTTTGAAAGGTAGCAAAACCTTTGAAGGAAACAAAGACAGAATTTTACTCAATACAAATTTAGTATCTAATATTGTACCTGACAAAGTATAAGTCCATAATTTATACTAATGATAGACTGTTTATAGATTGATCTTGAGGACTATCATCTCCTTTCCCTTGAAACATTATCTTTCCTTTTTCTAAGTTCAGTTATCTTCTCTACATCAACTTCTCTCATTAAAATAAGAAAAGTCCTCTCAAACATGTTAACTACATATTTTCACAATTCTCTAAATTCTCATGACATTAATTTAATCTCAGTTATACAGAGGGATGACTGCACCCTTAAATTTCACTATGAAAAAACTGTCTTTCACCTCCATAATCAAGTACTCTAAAATTACTGTCATCATAACCTCTATCATTTCATTTCATTTCACTTACTCTTTATCTTTCAGTATTTTCCAGACCTTTCATTCCCTTTCAAGCTTGACTTTCCTACCTTCATAACCTTGATCCTTAAATGAACCAGTTTAAACTAATACTATCTTTATACTCTAGTCCCCTGGTCTCTTCTCTTGTTGACCCTCAAGATTTGCCTAACTGCAACTTTGGATTACTCACATCATCATCTTCTTTGATTCCTACTCATATACCACCAAATGGAAATGGAGAAACTCAGAAAATATGATATGGGTCTTTGTTATCTAATTTCAACCAGCCTTCATTACAGGAAAAAAATTACTTTTATTCATCTCTAATTCTATTCTACTCAATATGGGTTTTTCCAGGTCTTCTCTCCTCAAATCATTTACACATACTACCTGATTCCCCATCTCCTTTAGGTAAGGACATTTTAAAAAAAAATCTTTCCTTTAAACCTCTTACCTACCTAGTATCTATTCTAAGACAGAAATGTGGTATGGGCTAGGCAACTGAAGTAAAGTGACTTGCCCAGGGTAACACAGATAGAAAGTGTCTGAAGCCAGACTTGAACTCAAGACCTCTCATCTCCAGGCCCAGCAGTCTATTCACTAAGCCACCTTGCTTCCCCTTGGCTCATATTTAACCATAAAAATTGCAACTATTTCCTCCCCTCTATTATCTCTATGCAGATAAGTATACCTCGACAGAGTCTTCTTCCTGAACTCTAGTCACTTTTTAATGCTTCCTATTATATATTTGAAACTAGATAACACTGAAATAACTCATTAGCTTTTTCCTTCCTCCCCATCTTTTTTTCTGTCTCTCCCTTTCTCTTCATTACATTACCTGTCTGGTCATACATGTTCACAGTTTCAGTGTCCTCCTTAAATCTTCACTTTCTTACTCCATATATAAAATTAATGGTCAAATTTTGTTATTTATCTACAAAATCTCCCATGTTATTTCCTTATCTTGACTCAAAGGCCACTGCCCTATTTCATGCTCTCATCTTCCCTCACCTAGACTACTGGGATGATATCTAAATTGGTCTCTTTGCATTATTTCTCCCCTCTCCAATTCATCTTCCACACAACCACTGAAGGGAATTTCCTAAAGCTCGTTTTTAAATCTTATTCCTACCAATCAATCAACATATTTTGGCACATTGATTCTATTATCTACATTTCAGCTACTATTTATCCTAAATCTGCATCAATCAATCAATAATTATTTAATAGGAATTTACTAGTTTACTTATATTTTACAAGGCCTTGCATTAGGTATTGGGTTTACAGGAACAAAACAGAAACAAACTTCCCTATAGAAATTTACATTCTATTTGAGAAAACAGCATACACACACACACACACACACACACACACACACACACATACACAAAATAAATAAGATGTAATTGTTATTCTGGTGGAATTAAGAAGGTACTAATAGTTGTAGGAATGAGAAAAGACTTTATCAAGAAAGTAGATTTTAAGTTAAAGGTGAAGAGAGAGTGCCTTCCAGTAATGGGATGCAAAGGTAGCAAGATGGAATATGTATAAGGAATAGCAAAAAGTTCTATTTAGACTGTAGTATGCCAGAAGTCTAAAAATGTATCTTAAGGTATTTTTAATGACAAAGAAAGTACTTTGTATTTAAATCTAAGAGTAATCAGGAACTATAAATGTTTATTGGCTCTCTTCCAAAAGGCTCTGCACTTCTCTGGAGCTTGATGCAATCAACATAATTTTATCAATAAATAGTAACATTTGGAAGACTTTACCATCCATAGGAAATGCCTCTTCTACCTAGATTCTGAATTAAAAAAGAAAAGTTGACACTTGGGTTGAAGAAATTTAAAGTTTACATGCAGACTAGATAGTATTATCTTTGTAAAAATTCTTAAAATTTTAATAGGCTGCAAGTTTAGTATGAACCATCAATATGACATGACAATGAACGTAGTTATTATCATAGTTTGATTTTAGTTTGTTCCACACTTGGGATTTCTTCAGTGTGGGGGAAACTCCATGAACTGATGCAAACTGAAATTTTTTTTCTAAAATAGATTGTGTTAGAATGCTACCTGCAGTGATTTGTGCAGGATTAAATAATAAGTTAAATTTCCAAGGAAAGACTTAAAATCAATTTGTCTGTATATGTATGTTTTAGCTCCATTGATAGAAACATATTAATTAAATTATATCAACAATATATTTACAATTTAAAATAAATTAAAAAGATGTAAAGAATATTGTTTCTTACCATGTTTGTTATTTGTTGATAATTAAAAAGCATTTGAATTAGTAAAACAAAACTGATTTTATAGACTCTTTTATGAAGCAGTATCTGCCACAGGATATACATCAAAATCATCCAAGATTTTTGAAAGATATAACAGAAAAAAATCCTATTCAATGTACCTCTGATAATAAAAAGCATATAAGACATAAAAAGGGAGACCTGGTTGTCAATGGCATTAAAAACTTTGGTATGTTCTTGGTTAAGATGGCAGCAGAGTAAAAACCAGCTGCTTAAACTCTCCGAACCCACGCATATATGAATCCTCAAAAGGACATAAAAACAAACCCAGATGAACAAAGGGACCCCACAACAGGGTGCAGCATTGAAGGTATGTGGGATCAGGGCATTTCAATGCTATATGGGGGTGAAATAGCTCTCATTAAAACTTGAGCTGAGCAACCCCCTCCCCCATACCACCTACAGGGCCAAAGCTAGTGCACAAGAGATAGAGCAAGTTTCAGGCATTCATTAAATTCTTGGCAGCTACCTGGTATCACCTGGGCCTGCTCCTGAGAGCAGCAAGACTTAAGACCCCAAGAGGCTAAAGAACCAGACATTGAACACAGACCTCAAGTGTAGGTGCGGACACAGGCACCAATGTGGACCATGAGTGCAGCTGTGGACAGTGGATGGGGACCCAGTGCAGAGGGGTGCATGACTATGGAAGCAGCTCCCTGAGACTGCTAAAGGAGTTTGGGCAGAGGAGCAAGCAAGGGGACCACCAGGAGGCTTGACCTTGAGAATAACTAGACTTGAGACCTCAGGAGGCTAGAGAGTGCAGACTGACACTAGCTGTGAGCATAAAACTGAGAGGGAGCACAGCTATCTGACTCAGGAGAAAACTGCTCCCCAGCTCCACAGGCAAAGAGCCTGTCTGCCTCACCCAGACTTCTGACTGAGAAAGAAATATTAACAATGGCAAGCCAGTCACAAGAACTGCAAAAAGGAAAAATCAAGAAGAAATCTTTAACACTGGACAACTTTTACACAGAAAAAATCCAGACAACAGAGCAAATAGCAGAGGAAAACAAATAAGTAATCACATCTGAACCTTCCCAAAAAACTGAAAATTGGCCACAAGCTCTTGAAGAGTTCAAATCTGAAATCATGAGAAAGATGGAAGAGATTTGGCAAGAAAAGTGGGAAATAGTTCAAAAGGAAATTACCAGTTTAAAAGACAGAAACTCCCAATTGGAAACCAAAATTAAACAGTTGGAAAACAGGATAGACCAAACCGAAAAGGAAAATCATAAGATTATAAGAGAAAAACCAGTCTCTAAAGAACAGAATTGGGCAAGTAGAAGCCAATGATCTCTCAAGACAGCAAGAACAAAGAAAGAAAAGTCAAAAGACAGATAAAATAGAAGGAAACATGAAATATCTCACTGAGAAACTGACAGATCAAGAAAACAGGTCTAGAAGAGACAATTTGAGAGTCATTGCTCTTTCTGAAAAAAGCAGAAATTAATAGAAATTTGGACACCATACTAACAGAATTTATTCAGCTAAACTGCCCTGAAGTCCTACAACAAGAGAGCAGTATAGACATTAAAAGGATCAATAGATGACCCTCTACACTAAACCCTGAAAAGACAACCCCCAGGAATATAATAGCCAAATTCAAAAGCTTCCAAGTAAAAGAAAAAATATATTACAAGAAAACCAGAAAGAGACAATTCAGATATCAAGGAGCACCAATCAGAATCACACAGGATCTGGCAGCCTCCATACTAAAAGACCACAAGGCTTGGAATATGATATTCAGAAAGGCAAGAAAACTGGGTCTACAACCAAAAATCACCTACCCATCAAAAATAACTATATACTTCCAGGGGGAAGTATAGGCATTCAACAAGATAGATTTCCAAGTATTTGCACAGAAAAGACCAAGACTAAATGGATAGTTTGATATCCAACCACAAAAACCAAGATAAACATGAAAAGGTAAATAAGAAACAAAGGGGAAAGAAAGAAAACTTATTTTTAAATTTGCCTCTTTAAGGGCCTTAATAAGATCAAATTATTTGTATTCCTATATGGAGAAATATTATGTGTAATTTTCAAAAACTGTATTCACTATTATAGTAATTAGAAGAATTATTCATAGGGAGAGATTGAAGCACTAAATGGTCTGAGATGAGATGGGGCAGGCAAAAAAAGGGGGGTGAATAGTAGATGGAACCAAGAGAAACTTGAATGAATAAGAAAAATAGGATATTCTATATCACACAAAGAGAGCATGGGAAGGGGAGGGGATGACTACTATTATAAGAAAGATAGGAAGAGAGCATTAAGAGGTAATATTTAAACCTTACACTCAGTGGAGTTAACCTAAGAAGGAAGAATAGCTATATCCATTGGTATATAGAATTCTATCTAACCCTACTGAGAAAGTCAGAAAGGATTAACCAAGGGGAGGAGAGGGGGAAGGGAATTAATTAGTCCTTAAAAAATGAAAAGAGGGGGATAATAATGGAGGAGGTGGAAAGGGAAGTAAATCAAGGGAGGGGACAAGGGGGACTGGTCTAAAATAAACCACTGGTTTAAAAGGAAATAGTGTAAGAAGAAGGGTAGAACTAGGAGAGGATACCAAAATTTTGGGGAATATACAACTGATAATTATAAATCTAAATGTGAATGGGATGAACTCACCCATAAAATGGAAGCACATAGCAGAGTGAATTAGAAACCAAAATCCTACCATATGTTGCCTACAAGAAACACATATGAGGTGGGTGGACATACACAGGTTTAAGGTCAAGGGCCGGAGCAAAATCTTTTGGACTTCAAATGAGAAAAAGAAGGCAGGAGTGCCAATCATGATTTTTGAAAAAACCAAAGTAAAAATAGATATGACTAAAAGAGACAGAGAAAGTAATTACATCCTGATAAAAGGCAGTATAGACAATGAGGAAATAGTAGCACTCAACATGTATGCACCAAAAGGTATAGCATCTAAACTCCTAAAGGAGAAACTGCCTGAGCTCAAGAAGGAAATGGATATTAAGACCATACTAGTGGGAGAGCTAAGTATTCCTCTTTCAGATTTAGATAAATCAAACCAAAAAAATAAATAAGAAAGAGATAAGAGAGGTGAATGAAATCCTAGAAACATTAGATTTAATAGATATGTGGAGAAAAATAAATAGGGATAAAAAGGAATACATCTTCTTTTCAGCTGCACATGGCACATTCACAAAATTAACCATGTAATAGGGCATAGAAACATTGCAAACAAATGCAAAAGATCAGAAATAATAAATGTAACCTTCTCAGATCATAAGACAATAAAAATAATAATTAGTAAGGGCCCATGGACAGGCAAATCAAAAACTAATTGGAAATTAAATAATATGATTCTCCAAAACAAGTTAATTAAAGAAGAAATCATAGAAACAATCAATAATTTCATTGAAGAGAATGACAATGATGAGACATCCTGCCAAACTCTGTAGGATGCAGCTAAGGCAGTGCTCAGGGGAAAATTTATATCCTTGAATGCATGTATTACCAAATTAGAGAGAGCAAAGATCAATGAACTGTGCATGCAACTTAAAAACCACAAGATTATCTCAATAGATGCTGAAAAAGCCTTTGACAAAATACAATACACATTTTTATTGAAAACACTAGGAAGTATAGAAATAGAAGGACCTTTCCTAAAAATAATAAATAGTATATATCTAAAACCATCAACAAGCATCATATGCAATGGGGATAAATTAGAAGCCTTCCCAATAAGATCAGGCATGCAACAAGGGTACCCACTATCACTGCTATTATTTAACATTGTACTAGAAACACTAGCAGTAGCAATTAGAGAAGAAGAAGAAACTGAAGGTATTAAATTAGGCAATGAGGGGACTAAGCTATGACTGTTTGCAGATGATATGATAGTCTACTTAAGAAATCCTAGAGAATCAACTAATAAGCTAGTAGAAATGATCAACAACTTTAGCAAAGTTGCAGGATAAGCAATAAATGCACATAAATCATCAGCATTTCTATACATATTTCCAACATATCAGAGCAGCAAGAGGTAGAAAGAGAAACACCATTTAAAATCACCCTCGACTTAGGAAGAGTTATATAGTTAAAATACTTAGGAATCTAGCTACCAAAAAAAAAAAAAAAAAAAAAACAGGAATTATACAAACACAACTACAAAACTTTCCAAACAATTAAAAATAGATTTAAACAATTGGGAAAACATTGATTGCTCGTGGGTAAGATGAGCTAACATAATAAAAATGACCCTTCTACCCAAATTAATTTACCTATTTAGTGCCATACCTACCATACTACCAAAAAACTTTTTTACTGAATTAGAAAAAAACTATTACAAAGTTCATTTGGAAGAACAAAAGATCAAGAATATCAAGGGAAATAATAAAAAAAAAACGTGAAGGAAGGTGGCCTAGCAGTACCATAACAAACTTAAGATCAGCCAAGCTCTCAACTGCACGGTATTCAAACAGCACAAAAACCCCCAGTTTCAGAAGCAAGAAAAGACACTCCAAAACTTTTAGTTTCCCAAGGTCTGTAATGCTGTCCCCAAATCGGAGCTGTTTGAGATATGCAGACTAGGCCATGCTTTGTAACAAGTTTACTTCTTAAATAAAAGTTAAACAAAAGGTGACCCTGACTGAAAGTTAAAGAGACTTTTTTTTTAGGGTTTTATGATAAAGGGTTTTTAAGAGCTATTCTTCTATGCTCTCTTCCCTAAGAACAAAGCTGTGAAGGACAACAATAGTGTATTTGCATATGAAGGACTGGTTACCTCAAGTCAAGAGGAAAAAAGGAAAAATATTGATCAGGCTTATTTTCCAAAACTGTCTTCAAATCTACTGATTTTGAGTCTCTCTGCCCTCAAAAGAAATTGTAGAGGAGTCCCCTTCTTGTGAAAAAAATATTCCTGAGTTGCAAGTTTCTCTCAGCCACGGGTCCAGGGTCAGCTTAAGACTTTGACAAAAAATGCCTAATGCAGGCTGGAAACCCCATATAGGGTGGGAGAAAGGATTGGAGTAGAAAGATTTTTTATATGTCACCCTCTTGGAAAAAAAAAAAAACAGCTGAGACTGGTAGACTCTCAGCAGTGGCTCCAGTTGTGGCAAGTGGGGTACAGGCTGGGTGGGGAGAGCAGTAACAGCAGCAGCTCAAGCAGGTGGACTTCAGAAGCAGCAGCTGCAGCAGGAGACAGGAGGGGATGGCAGAAAGCAGGCAGGTGGGCGTGGCCAGAGAAAAAACTTACTAACCTAACTGAAAATCTTTCTTAAAAATATTTGAGAATTCTATCCCTTCGTGATTGCCAAAATTATGGATTTTAAAATTAACATCCAATAACTAAGTTTTATATTTAATAAAGTTTTATTAATAATAATAAATAAGAAACCTAGCTATTTAGCTCACTCACCAGAGCAAAAGTGGAAGAACAAGGCAGAGCCTCATAACTTATACAAAACGAGACCATGCAAACACAGACAAAAGGGAAAGCATTCTAGGTAATACAGAAAGCAAGTTTGGGAATTGTAGTTTTTAGGAATTCCAAATTTTCCAACTATACAGGTGGTTACTAAGTATATAATAAAAAATAAATTTTAAAAATCTATACTAAAATCTTAACTGTATGGAAATGGCATATAAATGTTTTCTTAGAAAAATATTACTCTTTAGAATGTCTCAAGGTTTTTTCCAACTGTTTACAAAAGTTTGTTCAGTGATAAGCATTTGGTCTTTTATTACATCATTATTTTGTATGAACACATTATTCTCCTTAATTATTTTGGTTACATTTATTATCTATGTTATTTTGTTATACATTTATAGCTCCATTTTAAAATAAAGTGTTTCTGTAAATTTAAAAAAAAACACTGTCTAGAAATTCAAAGTTTAGAGGGTAAAATAGAAATTGAAAGAATATACCAAACACTGTCTCAAAGTGACCCAAAGATGAAAATGCACAGGAATACCATGTAACTCCCAGATTAAAGAGAAAACACTATAAGCAACAAGAAAAAATAATTTAAATATTATGGAGCTACAGTTAGAATAACATAAGGTTTAGCAGCTACAGCATTAAAAGAACACAGGACATGGAACAGAGCATTTCTCAGAGGAAAAGAACTGGATTTTCAATCAAGAATAACATACCCAGCAAAGATGAGCATAGTTTCAAAAGGTAAAAATTGGATATTTAACAGACTAAAGGAGTTTCAACTATTCCTGGGGGAAAACCAACAACTCAGTAGAAAATTGGTCTATAAGAAGCATATGAAGTTAATTAAAAACTAATCATAAGGGGGCAGCTGGGTAGCTCAGTGGAGTGAGAGTCAGGCCTAGAGACAGGAGGTCCTAGGTTCAAACCCAGCCTCAGCCACTTCCCAGCTGTGTGACCCTGGGCAAGTCACTTGACCCCCATTGCCCACCCTTACCAATCTTCCACCTATGAGACAATACACCGAAGTAAGGGTATAAAAAAAAAATTTAAAAAAAAAACTAATCATAAACAACTCAAGAGGTCATATAATTGATTCCCAAATGGGAAAATGCCCCTGGGATGGCGTCAACACTTTGGTATTTTGAAGGGCCATGTATGTATGGAAGAATCAAGGTTGCAGTGAATTAATTGAATGAAGTAAAATGGTAGTGAAATAGACCAAGAGGAAGTAGGGTGGAATGTCTATCTCATATAGAAGAGGAATGTGTGGGATAACTGTCATGGAAAAGGGAAGTAGGGGGTGAAGAACTGATTGTACTAGAAGCCTACTCTCATCAGACCTGGGATAAATAGAAAACAACAGACAGAATGGTAAAAATCTTCTTAACATACAGAGAAACAGAAAGGAAGGAGATTAGGATAAAGGAGGAACTGGGAGTCTCCTTTAGGGACTGAATGTATAAGAGAATGAAGGTTGGGTTAAGTAATAGGAGGGCAATGGGATAAGTAAACAGAGAGATTCTTAGAGGGAAGTACATATCAAGAAGTAGGGTAGTATGGTGATGGAATAAAGGAGGGACTCAGGACAAGATAGGGAGAGATTTTTAGAATTCAACCTCATATCAAGTAGGAGGGTATCTTTGGGAGGATAAGGAAGGAATTTTTTGAAAGGCAGAATAATAATTAAATGGTAAGGGGGAAGGGACAATAGAGGCACTTTCAGAAAGGTGAGCCATTTTGGAACTAGGAGGGCAAGAGAAGACAAAGGACAATTTAGGGGAAAGGTTGGGAATTACAGAAGTATTAGTTAAAGAAACTTTGACATCTGAAGAGAGTCATGATAGAAAAGGAAGAAGAGGTTGTCAAACATTGAAGAGGAGTGGAGTAGATGGTAATGTACAGCTTGTAAGTATGACATTCAGTGTAATGGGATGAACTCACCATGAGAAGAAAATGGATAAAAGAAAGGATTAAAAAAAATATGACCTACCAATGTGCTGTTAACAAGAAACACACTGAAAATTAGAGACACATAGAGTGAAGGTGAGGGACTGAACTAAAATATACTAGGTCTCAGATGATCCAGAAAAGGAGGGGATAGAAGTCATGATCCGTGTAGAGCTGGGGATAAAATGAATGTAACTGGAAGCTAAAAACAGAGTAGCTATGTTATGTTGGGGTGGTGGTGGTAATATGGACAAAGAGGCATTATCATATTGAACCTGCATACACCACGAGTTAAAGCATCCAAATCTTAAAAGGAAAAACTAAATGAGATAGATGGAAATAGAAAACAAAAATAATAATAGCAGGGGACTTCAAATTTGCCCTCTCATAACTAGGTAAATATAACCAAAAATAAATAAGAAATTAAGGGCATGAATAGAATCTTAGATAATTAGATATCTGGAGAGCCCACCATTACCATCACCTGTATGAGGATAGTAGTAGAACTAGCTTGAGCATACACAAAACCCAAACAGTTTCTGGTGAGATAACAATGGTTTAGCGAGCATTTATATTCTGCAAGTCTACAAATCTTAATTAAATGCTCATCAGGGTAAGGAGATAATCCTGCATTCCTGAGTGCCTGTGGCATTGGAACCTAATTCCACTGTGTATGACCAAACCAGAAAGACTTAGTTTAGGAAAGAGTATGTTTCTGGCAAAAAAAAATTGTGTCAACTGCCTAAAGAAGAATCTAGTTAAATATGGCCATGGAAATATATATTATCTGAGAACCTGAGAGATTAAGTTGATCAAATTAAATGATGACTGGAAAATAGAAAAACATTTCTAATATTACGTTGCTAAAAGAGGTGTGACTTGTTTTTAAGAAAATAATATAGAAATATACATTAAAAGCTATAAATCTTCTCATTCACATTGACCTATGGATCTTATTACTAGGATTAGATGGTAATCGTATTATTGAGAAGTTAAAAAGTTATAAATATATGAAAATATTTAGGGAAGCTTTGTTTTTAATGACAAAATAACTGAAAATAGCACAAATAGGATGATTTGGAGAAATGGCTGAATAGATTGAGATATTTGAATGTAATGGATTGTATTACATTACCAGAAATTAAAATATTGGAAATATAAAAAAGAAGATATATGAAGAAATGAAATAATAATAATGATACATACATACATGATTTCATTGTAAGAAATGGCCACAAAAATCAAGAAAAAAAGGATCAAAGTAAAACAAATCTAAAGGAAACTCAAAAGCAGAGAATATTTGTATGAAAATGGATATGTTTCATATTTTAATCAAATTGTAAAAAATGTGAAGTTTGTGGTTTTATTCATAAATTTTTATGAATTTGCTTATTTCAGTTTTTTTAGATTTAAATATTTTATTGGTTTAGAAAAATTATCCATGGTTACGTGATTCCTGTATTTACTTTCCCCTTCACTCCCCCCTTTAACCATCTCCCCATATCCAACACACATTTCCACTGGTTTTAACATGTGTGATCAGTCGTGACTTACTTACATATCATTGATGGTTGCATTGGTGTGGTCTTTTAGTATCTACATCCAAATCAACCCATGTGTTCAAGCGGTTGTTTTACTTCTGTGTTTCCACTCCTGTAGTTCTTCCTCTGAATGTGAGTAGTGTTCCTTTCCATAAATCCCTCAGAATTGTACTGGGTCATTGCATTGCTGCAGTACAGAAGTCAGTTACTTTCGATTTTACCACAGTGTATCAGTCTCTGTGTGCAATGTTCTTCTGGTTCTGCTCCTTTCACTTTGCATCAATTCCTGGAGGTTTTTCCAGTTCACATAGAATACCTCCAGTTTATTATTCCTTTGAGCACAATGGTATCCCATCACCAGCATATACCACAATTTGTTCAGCTATTCCCCAATTGAAGGGCATCCCTTCTTTTTCCAGTTTTTTACCATCACAAAAAGTGCGGCTATAAATATTTTTGTACAAGTCTGTTTATCTATGAACTCCTTGGGGTACAAACCCAGCAATGATATGGCAGGCAATCTTTTATCACTCTTTGGGCATAGTTCCAAATTGCCATCCAAAATGTTTGGATCAAGTTCACAACTCTACCAGCAATGCATTAATGTCCCAATTGTGCCACATCCCCTCCAACATTCATTACTCTCCCCTATTATCATTTTAACCTGTCTGCTAGGTGTGAGGTGGTACCTCAGAGTTGTTTTGATTTGCATTTCTCTAATTATTAGAGATTTAGAACTCTTTCTCATGTACTTATTGAGAGTTTTGATTTCTTTAACTGAAAATTGTCTATTCATATCCCTTGCCCATTTATCAATTGGGGAATGGCTTGATTTTTTATACAATTGATTTAACTCCTTGTATATTTGAATAATTTTAGACCTCTGTCAGAGTTTTTTGTTATAAAGATTTTTTTCTCAGTTTGTTTCCCTTCTGATTTTGCTTGCATTGTTTTTGTTTGTACAAAACTTTTTTAATTTAATATAATCAAAATTATTTAATTTACATTTTGTAATTTTTTCTAACTCTTACTTGGTTTTAAAATTTTCCCTTTCCCATAGATCTGACAGGTATACTATTCTCTGTTCACCTGATTTTCTTATAGTTTCCTTCTTTATATTCAAGTCACTAACACATTCTGAATTTATCTTGGTGTAGGCTGTGAGATGTTGATCAAAACCTAATCTGTCCCATATTGTTTTCCAATTTTCCTAGCAGTTTTTGTCAAATAGTGGATTTTTTCCCAAAAATTAGGCTTTTTGGGTTTATCATACACTGTCTTGCTGATGTCAGTTACCCCAAGTCTATTGCACTGCTCTTCCATTCTGTCTCTTAGCCAGTACCATATTGTTTTGATGACCACTGCTTTATAGTATAGTTTAATATATGGTACTGCTAGGCCACCTTTCTTCACATTTTTTTCATTATTTCCCTTGATATTCTTGATCTTTTATTCTTCCAAATGAACTTTGTTATACATTTTCTAATTCAGTAAAAAAAAATTTTTGGTGGTATGGTAGGTATTGCCTAAATAGGTAAATTAATTTGGGTAGAATGGTCATTATTATTATGTTATCTCTTCCTACCCATGAGCAATCAATGTTTTTCCAATTGTTTAGATCTAGCTTTAATTGTTTGCTAAGTGTTTTGTAGTTGTGTTCATATAATTACTGTGTTTATTTTGGTAGATAGATTCCTAAGTATTTTATTTTGTCTAGGGTGATTTTAAATGGTGTTTCTCTTTCTACCTCTTGATGCTGTGCTGTGTTGGAAATATATAGAAATGGTGATCGTTTATGTGCATTTATTTTGTATCCTGCAACTTTGCTAAAGTTTTTGATGATTTCTATTAGCTTTTTAGTTGATTCTCTAGGACTTTTTAAGTAGACTATCATATCATCTTCAAAAAGTGATAGCTTAGTCTCCTCATTGCCTATTTTGATACCTTCAATTTTTTTCTTCTTTAATTGCTACTGCTAGTGTCTCTAGTACAATGTTAAATAATAGAGGTGATAGTGGGCATCCTTGTCAAATGCCTGATCTTATTGGGAAGGCTTCTAATTTATCCCCATTGCATATGATGTTTGTGGATATATGCTGCTTATTATTTTTAGGAAAGATCCTTCTATTCCTATACTTTCTAGTGTTTTCAATAGGAATGGATGTTGTATTTTGTCAAAGGCTTTTTCAGCATCTATTGAGATAATCATGTGGTTTTTGTCGGTTTGCTTGTTGATATGGTCAATTATGTGAATGGTTTTCCTGATGTTGAACCATCCTTGCTCATATGTGTTTCTTGTAGACAGCTTATGATAGGTTTTTGGTTTCTAATCCAATCTGCTATATGCTTCCATTTTATGGGTGAGTTCATCCCTTTCACATGCAGAGTTTTAATTATCAGTTGAATATTCCTCAACATTTTGGTATCCTCTCCTAGTTCTACTCTTTCTTCTTACACTATTTTCTTTTAAACCAGTGGTTTGTTTTAGTCCAGTCCTCTTTGTCCCCCTCTTGATTACTTCCCTTTCCACCACCTCCCTTCCTTATTATTCCCCTCTTTTTATTTTTTAAGGCTTAATGAATTCCCTCAGTGCTCTCTTCCCCTCCATTTTTTGACCTCCCCACTCCCCTGCTCCCCTTGTTTAGTCCCTTCTGACTTTCTCAGTAGGGTGAGATGGAATTCTATATCACAATGGATATAGCTACTCTTCCCTCTCAGGGTTAATTCTGCTGAGATTAAGGTTTAAGTATTACCTCTTAAGGCTCTCTTACTCTCCTTCTTATAATAGTATTCATCCCCTCCCCTTCCCATGATTTCTTTGTGTGGCAAAGAATATCTTATTTTTCTTATTCATTCAAGTTTCTCTTGGTGCCATCTCCTATTCACCCCCCCCCCGTTTTTCCCTTCTCTGTCTCATCTTAGACCTTTTAGTGCTTCATCCTTTCCCTTGAAGAATAATTCTTCTAATTACTATAACAGTGAATACAGTTTTGAAAATTACACATAACATTTCTCCATATAGGAATACAAATAATTTGATCTTATTAAGGCCCTTAAAGAGGTATATTTAAAAATAAGAATTTTCTTTCTTTCCCCTCTGTTTATTATTTACCTTTTCATGTTTCTCTTGTTTTTTGTGGTTGGATATCAAACTTTCCATTTAGTCCTGGTCTTTAATGTGCAAATACTTGGAAATCTTATATCTTGTTGAATGCCCATACTTTCCTCTGGAAGTTTTGATGGGTAGGTGATTTTTGGTTGTAGACCCAGTTCTCTTGCTTTTCTGAATATCATATTCCAAGCCTTGCGGTCTTTTAGTGTGGAGGCTGCCAGATCCTGTGTGATCCTGATTGGTGCTCCTTGATATCTGAATTGTCTTTTTCTGGCTTCTTGTAATATTTTTTTCTTTTACTTGGATGCTCTTGAATTTGGCTATTATATTCCTGGGGGTTGTCTTTTCAGGATTTAGTGTACAGGGTGATCTATGGATACTTTCAATGTCTATATTGCCCTCTTGTTGTAGAACTTCAGGGCAATTTTGCTGAATAATTTCTTTTACTATGGAATCCAAATTTCTATTAATTTCTGGTTTTTCAGGAAGACCAATGATTCTCATATTGTTTCTTCTAGACCTGTTTTCTTGGTCTATTAACTTCTCTTTGAGATATTTCATGTTTCCTTCTATTTTATCAGTCATTTGACTTTGCTTTATTAATTCTTGTTGTCTCGTAAGATCGTTGGCTTCTAATTGCCCAATTCTAGCCTTTAGAGACTGGTTTTGAGCTATAATCTTTTGGTTTTCCTTTTCAATCTGGTCTATCTGGTTCTTCAAGGCTTCCACCTGATCATTTCTGGTTTTCAATTTGCTTATCAATTCATTTTATTTCAGAGCCTCACTTTCTAATTGCGAGATTCTGCCTTTTAAATTGTTATTTTCTTGCCAGATCTCTTCCATCTTTCTCATAACCTCAGATATGAACTCTTTAAGACCTTGTGATCCATTTTCATTTTTGGGGATGGTTTGGATGTCTTTAATTGTTTGTCCTCCTCTGTTTTCTGGGGTTTTTCTGTGCAGAAGTTATCAAGTGTTAGAGCTTTTTTCTTGGTCTCCTGTTATTTCTTGTGCCTTGCTTGACATCATTATGCCTTATATACCAGAAGTCTGAGTAAGGAAATCTGATTCTCTTTCTATGGAGTTAGGGAGCAGTTTTTTGCCTGTGGCTACTTTGTGAGTCTCCTGGCTTCTCTAGGGACCCTCCTGGGGTCTCTGGTGCAGCTGTTTTTAGGGCCAAGCCCCAGTCTTCCTAGCCAGCTGTCCAGAGCCTGGAACTTGGCCCACGCTTGCTCCTCCAACTGAGGTTTTCTTCTGAATCTGAGTGTGCAGTGCACTGTTGTTGCCTCTCTCGCCCCAATTCTAGTGTCCAATGTCTGAGTTTTCCAGTCACCTGGGACCTCAGGTCTTACTGCTCTCAGGGTCAAGCTCCTAGTAGTTCCAGCTAGCTGCCAAGGAGATAGATTTTTGTGCCCCCACTCAAACTCTGGAGCGCAGTCTCTGACTCTGGTACTGTGGGTGGGGTGGAGGAGGGTTGATCCACTCACATTTTGATGGGAGCTATTTCCCCCACTTATAGAGTGGAAGTGCCCATCCCACTTACCTTCGATACTGTGTCCTACTGTGGGGTCCCTTCTTTCATCTGGATTTGTTTTTTTTTGTCCTTTGGAGCTATGCTATATCGTTAGTAAGGAGAGAAAATGGCCCAGCTTCTACTCAGCCACCATCTTAACTAGAAAGATATTTCAATTTTTTTCTGATGATGGTGGTCACTAAGTATGTAATTTTAAAAATTTTTTTAAAAGAATATCATTTTCAATTTCAGGGAATTGAAGACTAGAATCACTCTTTATTAAAGCATCTATTTCATGTTATAACAAAAGGGCCTAGGGAGATATAGGTATACAGTGAGGTGAATGTGTCTATGTATTTTCCCTAGTTGCAGATGATGGAGGAACACCAACCCCAATCACCCTTGATAGTTGTTTTAATTTCTCTTTCTCTAACAATTGCCCAGGGAAGACCACAAAAGGTTAGGTGGATGTGTAACCCTTTCAGGTCCAACCTGTGGTTGGATAAATTATTATAGGGCTTTTGATTTGCTTTGGATCACTTTTGAAGTCTGACTGCATTGACTCCCTTCCCAAGGGTCATGATAGAAAGACCACTCAGGAAGGTACTTATTAAACACTCTTTACCATAATCTATAAACAGGGAAAGGATAAACAGGATAAGGAATGGGGATTGGAGACCCTGTCAATCTAATATCTATAACTAGTTGACATTCAGGACTGGAGGCTATTGACCTAGTAAAAGCTGGAGTTTTGTTCTCCACAACCCCTCTGGCCCAGCCTGGCCACAGCCAAGCCAGAGAATAGAGACTGCTCTTGATGCAGCTGTGTTGGTGATTTTATTCTCTCAGCTTTCCACTATAAGTGTTTAGTGATGCACTAGCTCTCATAGTCTTCAGGAAATATTCAGATTCTTCCTATGCTCTTCTTCATAGACCTCCCAGCCTCCCTTCACCACCCAGAGACCTAGAGACCTAAACAGCTAGAAAGATCCAGAGACACAAAGACCCAACACCCCAAAGACAAAAGACCAAAAGACCCTTCAAGTGGCTGTCAGGGAAATTTGTACTGCCAAGCCAACAGACATTTGCCCCTGGCTCACAGCATCTGAGAACATTCTATGCCTTCCAACTGCCTCCCCTGTCATTCAAGGTGGCATCCATCATTTCCCAGCATATGAACATAACATTCAGACCCTTGTGACTTCTTGTGAACTTTTTTTTAATTAGCTTACATTTAATTCTCAGTCTAAAGCATATTGGACTCAATCTTTATTGATGGAGATCAATGCCCATATTTGTGAGAGCCAGGGAAGAATTGGTAAGAGCAAGAGAATTCTAGTCTTTTCAAATTCTTTCAAGCTTTCTTTGAGTTTGTTTGGTTTTTTTGGGCAGGCTCTTTTGGCTTCTAACTTCCAGAAAGAATATGCATGATGCCAAACCTATCTCAGGTTGTTGAAAGGAAAGACTAAGAAGAAGCAGCCATGACAGTCTCTCTCATATCTATATCTCCAGATTGCTGTTACAGAGACCTCAAGAAATTTCTTATTGAGTGAGATCTACAATATTCTCTCTGTGTAGAACTTAGTTATGTTATTTCCAATAGAAGAGCTCCTTCTCTCAGTAGTATCTGGCGCATATTATCATATGTATAGGTAGGTCGACTTTATCTCCTTACCAATGGATATAAAGTACCTCCAAACGAAAAAAAAAATAAATAAATCCATATGAAAGAAGGGACCCCACAACAGGGAATAGTATTGAAGGTACGTGGGATTTGGCTACTTCCACACCTTTGGGGGCAGGCAGGGGGAAATAGCTCCCATTAAAAGATGAGCGGATCAACCCTCCCCCACCCAAATACCAGAGGAAGAGGATGCGTTCCAGAGTTAGAGTGAGTGGGGGCACAAAAATCTAGCCCCTTGGCAGCTAGCAGGCACTACTAGAAGCTTGCCCCTGAGAGCAGCAAGACCTGACATCACAGGTGGCTGGAAAACTCAGACCCTGGACACTGGAGTGGGGTTGAGAGAGGCATCAGGAATACCCAGCTCGCTCAGACTCAGGGGAACATGTCAGGTGGAGGATCAAGCATGGGCCAAGTTCCAGGCTCTGGGCAGCTGGCTAGGAACATGGGGCTTGACCCTGAAAACAGCTAGACCAGAGACCCCAGGAGGGTCCCCAGAGAAGCCAGGAGACTCACAAAGTAGCATCAGGCAAAAAATTGCTTTCTAACTCCATTCAAAGAGAATCAGATTTCCTTACTCCAACTTCTGGAGGATAAACCACAAGATGCCAAACAAAGCCCAAGAAATAAAAGAGAAGACCAAGGGAAAGAACTCTAACACTTGATAACTTCTGCACAGAAAAAAAAAAACAGAAAAAAGAGGAGGGAAAACAATTAAAGACATCCAAACATTCCCCAAAATATGAAAATGGGTCACAAGATTGTGAAGAGTTCAAATCTGAGGTCATGAGAAAGATGAAAGAGATCTAGCAAGAAAATAACAGTTTAAAAAGTATAAGTTTGCAATTAGAAAGTGAGGATCAGAAATCAAATGAATTAATAAGGAAATTGACAACCAGAAATGACCAGTTGGAAGCCTTGAAGAACCAGATAAACCAGATTGAAAAGGAAAACCAAAAGATTATAGCTGAAAACCAGTCTCTAAAGGCAGAAGGAAACATGAAATATCTCAAAGAGAAGTTAATAGACCAAGAAAACAGGTCTAGAAGAGACAATTTGAGAATCATTGGTCTTCCTGAAAAAGCAGAAACTAATAGAAATTTGGAGTCCATACTAAAAGAAATTATTCAGCAAAACTGTCCTGAAGTTCTACAAGAGGGCAATATAGACATTGAAAGGATCAATAGATCACCCTCTACACTAAACCCTGAAAAGACTACCCCTAGGAATATAATAGCCAAATTCAAGAGCATCCAAGTAAAAGAAAAAAATATTACAAGAAGCCAGAAAAAGACAATTCAGATATCAAGGAGCACCAATCAGAATCACACAGGATCTGGCAGCCTCCACACTAAAAGACCGCAGGGCTTGGAATATGATATTCAGAAAGGCAAGAGAACTGGGTCTACAACCAAAAATCACCTACTCATCAAAACTTACTATATACTTACAGGGGAAAGTATGGGCATTCAACAAGATAGAAGATTTCCAAGTATTTGCACAGAAAAGACCAAGACTAAATGGAAAGTTTGATATCCAACCACAAAAACCAAGAGAAACATGAAAAGGTAAAAAAGAAACAGAGCAGAAAGAAAGACAACTCTAATTTTTTAATTTGCCTCTTTAAAGATCAAGTTATTTGTATTCCTATATGGAGAAATGTTGTATGTAATTTTCAAAAACTGTATTCACTCTTATAGTAATTAGAAGAATTATTTTTCAAGGAAGAGTTTTGAGCACTAAATGGTCTAAGATGAGATAGAGTGGGTAAAAAAGAGGGGGTGAAGAGTAGATGGCACCAAGAGAAACTTGAATGAATAAAAATAGAATATTCTTTACCACATAAAGAGAGCATGGGAAGGGGAGGGGATGAATATTATAATAAGAAAGAGAGGAAGAGACCATTAAGAGGTAATATTTAAACCTTACTCTCAGTGGAATTAATCCTGAGAGGGAAGAGTAGCTATATTCATTGATATATAGAATTCTATCTAACCCTACTGAGAAAGTCAGAAGGGATTAACTAAGGGGAGCAGGGCAGTGGGGAGGTCAAAAAATTGAGGGGAGGAGAGCGAGGGATACATTAGGCCTTAAAAAAAAGAGGGGAATAATAAAGGAGGTGTTGGAAAGGGAAGTAAATCAAGGGAGGGGACAAGGGGGACTGGTCTAAAACAAATCACTGGATTAAAAGGAAATAGTGTAAGAAGAAGGGGTAAAACTTGGAGAGGACAAAAAAATGTTGGGGAATATACAACTGATAATTATAAATCTGAATGTGAATGGGATGAACTCACCCATAAGACGGAAGCAAATGGCAGAGTGGATTAGAAACCAAAATCTTACCATATGTTGTCCTGAAAAAACACATATGAGGTGGGTGGACATACACAGGTTTAAGGTCAAGGGCTGGAGCAAAATCTTTTGGGCTTCAAATGAGAAAAAGAAGCCAGGAGTGTCAATCATGATTTTTGAAAAAACCAAAGTAAAAATAGATATGATTAAAAGAGACAGAGAAGGTAATTACATCCTGATAAAAGGCAGTATATACAATGAAGAAATAGCAGCACTCAACATGTATGCACCAAAAGGTATAGCATCTAAATTCCTAAAGGAGAAACTAGATGAGTTCAAGAAGGAAATAGTTAGTAAAACCATACTAGTGGGAGATCTACATATTCCTCTTTCAGATCTAGTTAAATTAAACCAAAAAATAAATAAGAAAGAGATGAGTGAGGTGAATAAATATTAGAAAAATTAGATTTAATAGATATGTGGAGAAAAATAAATAGGGACAAAAAGGAATACATCTTCTTTTCAGCTGCACATGGTACATTCACAAAGATTGACCATGTAATAGGGCATAGAAACATTGTGAACAAATGCAAGAGTAGAAAAAATAAATATAAACTTTCAGATAATAATGCAATAAAAATAATAATTAGTAAGGGCCCATGGACAGGCAAATCAAAAACTAATTGGAGGCTTCCGGGTTAAGATGGCGGCAGAGTAAAAAGCAGCTCTTAACCTCTCCTGACCAAAACACACAAGACTCCTCAAGGGGACATAAAAACAAGTCCAGAAGAATGGAGGAACCCCACATCAGGGTGCAGCTTGGAAGGTAGGTGGAATCGGGACATTTCCATGTTATAAAGGGGTGAAACATCTCTCACTAAATCTCGGGCTGAGCAACCACCCCACCCCCACCCCCTCCACACACAGCACCTATATCACCGAAGCCAGCTAAAAAGAAATAGACCAAGTTTGGGGCACCCATCGAGTCATTGGCAGCTCCAGGGCCTGTTCCTGAGAGCAGCAAGATTTGGGACCCCAAAAAGCCAAAGAATGTACGCAAAATCTGAGCGCAGGCTCAGGGCCCAGAGCACGGGAGCAGAGCTCAGGCGGGCTCAGAGCTCAGGCGCAGGGGAGGCGTGGGTGGAGGCAGACATAGCCACAAGCTAAAGCTCTGAAACCCTGAGTGGGGAACGAGCGTAGACGGGTATACAACTGTGGAAGCAGCTCCCTGAGACTGGTAAAGGAACCTCCAGCAGATGATCAAGCAAGGGGATCCACCAGGGGGCTTGACCTTGGAAAAAACCAGACCTCAGGAGCGAAAAGACCACGGACAGACCCTGAGCGCGAGGATAAAGCTGAGAAGCTGCTGGGCTAATGATGGCTACCCAGTCTCAGGAAGCTCAGAAGAGAAAGATTAACAACAAGAAAAAGAAGTCTTTAACACTCGACAACGTTTACACAGAGAAAATCCAGACAACCGAGCAAATGGAGGAGGAGAACAAACAAGCATCCGGACCCACCTCAAATAAGGAAAACGGGTCACAAGCTATGGAAGAGCTCAAAACTGAGATTTTGAGGAAAATAGAAGAGATCTGGCAAGAAAATAACAGTTTAAAAGGTAGAATCTTGCAATTGGAAAGTGAGGCTCAGAAATCAAATGAACTGAAAAGCAAATTGAACCAGATTGAAAAAGAAAACCAAAAGATCATAGCTGAAAACGAAAAGATTAGAGCTGAAAACGAAAAGATTAGAGCAGAAAACCAGTCCCTAAAGGCTAGAATTGAGCAATTAGAAGCTAATGATCTCTCAAGACAACAAGAACAAATAAAACAAAGTCAAAAGATTGAAAAAATAGAAGGAAACATGAAATATCTCAGTGAGAGAGTGACAGACCAAGAAAACTGGTCTAGAAGAGACAATTTAAGAATAATTGGTCTTCCAGAAAAACCAGAAATTAATAGAAACCTGGACTCCATACTAACAGAAATAATCCATCAAAATTGCCCTGAATTCCTACAACAAGAGGGCAATATAGACATTGAAAGGATTCATAGAACACCCACTACATTCGATCCAGATAAGAACACGCCCAGAAATATAATTGCGAAATTCAAGAGCTTTCAAGCAAAAGAAAAAATCTTACAAGAAGCCAGAAAGAGACAATTCAAATATCAAGGAACACCAACCAGGATCACACAGGATCTGGCAGCCTCCACGCTAAAAGACCGTGAGGCTTGGAATACGATATTCAGAAAGGCAAGAGAGCTGGGCCTGCAACCACGGATCAAATACCTATCAAAATTGACTAGCAGAGTGGATTAGAAGCCAAAATCCTACCATATGTTGTCTACAAGAAACACATATGAGACGAGTGGACATACAAAAGTTTAAGGTTCAGGGCTTGAGCAAAATCTTTTGGGCGTCAAATGAGAAAAAGAAGGCAGGAGTGGCTATTATGATTTCTGACAAAGCCAAAGTATAAATAGGTATGATTAAAAAAGACAGGGAAGGTCATTACATCCTAATTAAAGGCAGTAAAAACAATGAGGAAATAACACTGCTCAATATGAATGCACCAAGTGGCATAGCATCCAAATTCATAAAGGAGAAACTAGCAGAGCTCAAGAAGGAAATAGATAGTAAAACCATACTAGTGGGAGATCTAAATATTCCTCTGTCAGATCTAGATAAATCAAACCGAAAAATAAATAAGAAAGAGGTAAGAGAGGTGAATGAAGTCCTAGAAAAATTAGATCTAATTGATATGTGGAGAAAAATAAATAGGGACAAAAAGGAATACACCTTCATTTCAGCTGCACATGGCACATTCACAAAGATTGACCATGTTATAGGGCATAGAATCATTGCAAACAAATGCAAAAGAGCAGAAATAATAAATGTAACCTTCTCAGATCATAATGCAATAAAAATAATAATTAGTAAGGGCACCTGGACAGGAAAATCAAAAACTAATTGGAAATCAAATAATATGATTCTCCAAAACCAATTTGTCAAAGAAGGAATCATAGAAACAATCAATAATTTCATTGAAGAAAATGACAATGATGAGACATCCTACGAAACTTTGTGGGATGCGGCCAAGGCAGTACTCAGGGGGAAATTTATATCCTTGAGTGCATATATTAACAAATTAAGGAGGGTAGAGATTAATGAATTGGGCATCCAACTCAAAAAATTAGAAAGCGAGCAAATTAAAAATCCCTAGATGAAAACTAAATTACAAATACTAAAAATCATGGGAGAAATTAATAAAATCGAAAGTAAAAGAACTATTGAATTAATAAATAAGACTAGAAGCTGGTACTTTGAAAAAACAGATAAAATAGACAAAGTCCTGGTCAATCTAATAAAAAAAAGGAAAGAAGAAAACCAAATTGACAGTATCAAAGATGAAAAGGGAGACCTCCCCTCTAATGAAGGGGAAATTAAGGCAATCATTAAAAACTATTTTGCCCAATTAGATAGCAATAAATATAACAATTCAGGAGATATGGATGAATATTTACAAAAATATAAACTGCCTAGATTGACAGCAGAAGAAATAAAATACCTAAATAATGCCATATCAGAAAAAGAAATTGAACAAGCCATCAAAGAACTCCCTAAGAAAAAATCACCAGGGCCCGGTGGATTCACAAGTGAATTCTATCAGACATTCAAAGAGCAACTAGTCCCAATACTATACAAATTATTTGATATGATAAGCAAAGAAGGAGTCCTACCAAATTCCTTTTATAACACAAATATGGTACTGATTCCAAAGCCAGGGAGATCAAAAACAGAGAAAGAAAACTACAGACCAATTTCCCTAATGAACATAGATGCAAAAATCTTAAATAGAATACTAGCAAAGAGACTCCAGCAAGTAATTAAGAAGATCATCCACCATGATCAGGTGGGATTTATACCAGGAATGCAAGGTTGGTTCAACATTAGGAAAACCATCCATATAATTGACCATATCTACAGTCTAACAAACAAAAATCACATGATTATCTCAATAGATGCTGAAAAAGCCTTTGACAAAATACAGCATCCATTCCTATTGAAAACACTGAAAAGTATAGGAATAGAAGGACCTTTCCTAAAAATAATAAACAGTATATACCTAAAACCATCAACAAACATCATATGCAATGGGGATAAATTAGAAGCCTTCCCAATAAGATCAGGAGTAAAACAAGGATGCCCATTATCACCTCTATTATTCAACATAGTACTAGAAACACTACCAGTTGCAATTAGAGAAGAAAAAGAAATTGAAGGTATCAGAATAGACAAGGAGGAGACCAAGCTATCACTCTTTGCAGATGATATGATGGTATACTTAAAAAATCCTAGAGAATCAACTAAGAAGCTTGTAGAAATTATCAACAACTTTAGCAAAGTTGCAGGATACAAAATAAATGCACATAAATCATCAGTATTTCTATACATTTCCAACACACTAGAGCAGCAGGAAGTAGAAAGAGAAACACCATTTAAAATCACCCTAGACAATATAAAATTCTTAAGAATCTATCTACCAAAACAAACACAGCAATTATATGAAAACAACTACAAAACACTTTCCAAACAAATAAAACTGGATCTAAACAATTGGAAAGCCATTGATTTCTCATGGGTAGGATGAGCTAACATAATAAAAATGACAATTCTACCGAAATTAATTTACCTATTTAGCGCCATATCTATCAAGCTACCAAAAAACTTCTTTACTGAATTAGAAAAAACTATAACAAATTTTATTTGGAATAATAAAAGATCAAGAATATCAAGGGAAATAATGAAAAAAAAATGTGAAGGAAGGGGGCCTAGCAATACCAGATATTAAACTATACTATAAAGCAGCAGTCATCGAAAGAATATGGTACTGGCTAAGAGATAGAGAGGAGGATCAGTGGAATAGACTTGGGGTAAATGACATCAGCAAGACAGTGTATGATAAACCCAAATAGCCCAACTTTTGGGACATGAATCCACTATTTGACAAAAACTGCTGGGAAATTTGGAAAACAATATGGGAGAGATTAGGTTTAGATCAACATCTCTCACCCTACACCAAGATAAATTCAGAATGGGTGAATGACTTGAATATAAAGAGGGAAACTATAAATAAGTTAAGTGAACACAGAATAGTATACTTGTCAGATTTCTGGGAAAAGAAAGACTTTAAAACCAAGCAAGAGTTAGAGAAAATTACAAAATGTAAATTAAATGGATTTGATTTTATTAAACTAAAAAGCTTTTGTACAAACAAAAACAATGTAGTCAAAATCAGAAGGGAAACAACAAATTGGGAAAAAATCTTTATAACGAAAAACTCTGACAGGTGTCTAATTACTCAAATATACGAGGAGTTGAAGCAATTGTATAAAAATCAAGCCATTCCCCAATTGATAAATGGGCAAGAGACATGAATAGGCAATTTTCAGGTAAAGAAATCAAAAGTATCAATAAGCACATGAGAAAGTGTTCCAAATCACTAATAATTAGAGAAATGCAAATCAAAACAACTCTGAGGTATCACCTCACACCTAGCAGATTGGCTAAAATGAAAGAAGGGGAGAGTAATGAATGTTGGAGGGGATGTGGCAAAATTGGGACATTAATGCATTGCTGGTGGAGTTGTGAACTGATCCAGCCATGCTGGCTGGCAATTTGGAATCATGCTCAAAGGGCTATAAAAGAATGCGTGCCCTTTGATCCAGCCATACCATTGTTGGGTTTGTACCTCAAAGAGATCATAGATAAACAGACTTGTATGAAAATATTTATAGCTGTGCTTTTTGTGATGGCAAAAACTGGAAAAGGAGGGTATGTCCTTCAATTGGGGAATGGCTGAACAAACTGTGATATATGCGGGTGATGGAATACTATTGTGCTAAAAGGAATAATAAACTGGAGGAGTTCCAGGCGAACTGGAGAGACCTCCAGGAACTGATGCAGAGTGAAAGGAGCAGAGCCAGAAGAACATTGTACACAGAGACTGATATACTGTGATAAAATCGAATGTAATGGGCTTCTGTGCCAGCAGCAATGCAAAGACCCAGGACAGCTCTGAGGGATTTATGGTAAAGAATGCTACCCACATTCAGAGGAAGGACTGCGGGAGAGGAAACATATGAGAAAAAGAACTGCTTGAACGCGTGGGTTGGGGTGGACATGATTGAGGATGTGGACTTGAAACTACCACACCAATGCAACTACCAACAATTTGGAAATAGGTCTTGATCAAGGACACATGACAAAACCAGTGGAAATGTGCATTGGCCATGGCTGGGGGGAGTGCGGGGGGTGGAGGTGAAAGTAGGAGCATGAATCATTAACCATGTTAAAAATGAATATTAATAAATGTTTAAATTTAAAAAAAATAATTGGAAATTAAATAATATGATTCTCCCATACCAGTTAGTTAAAGAAGAAATCATAGAAACAATCAACCATTTCATTGAAGAAAATGACAATGATAAGACATCCTAACAAACTCTGTTGGATGCAGCTAAGGCAGTACTCAGGAGGAAATTTATGTCCTTGAGAGCATATATTAACAAATTAGAGAGGAAAAATATCAATGAACTGGGCATGCAAATTAAAAAACTAAAAAGGGAACAAATTAAAAATCCCCAGCTAAAGACCCAATTAGAGATTACAAAAATTAAAGGAGAAATCAATAAAATTGTAAGTAAAAGAATATTGAATTAATAAATTAGACTAGACGCTGGTACTTTGAAAAAACAAACAAAATTGACAAAGTACTCGTAAATCTAATTTAAAAAAGAAAGAAGAAAAGCAAATCATCAGTATCAAAGATGGAAAGGGAGACCTCACCTCTAATGAAGAAGAAATCAAGGCAATCATTAAAAACTATTGTGCACAATTATATATCAATAAATATAGCAATCTAGGTGAGATGGATGAATATTTGCAAAAATATAAATTGCCTAGATTAACAGTAGAAGAAATAGAATACTTCAATAATCCCATATCAGAAAAAGAAATTGAACAAGCCATCAAAGGACACTTTAAGAAAAAAATCCCCAGAGACTGATGGATTCACAAGTGAATTCTATCAAACCTTCAAAGATCAACTAATTCCAATACTATACAAATTATTTGAAATAATAAGCAAAGAAGGAGTTCTGCCAAATTCCTTTTATGACAGAAATATGGTACTGATTCCAAAGCCCAGTAGATCAAAAACAGTGAAAGAAAACTACAGACTAATCTCCTTAATTAACATAGATGCAAAAATCTTTTTTTTTAAACCCTTACCTTCAATCTTGGAGTCAATACTGTGTATTGGCTCCAAGGCAGAAGGGTGGTAAGGGTAGGCAATGAGGGTCAACTAACTTGCCCAGGGTCACACAGCTGGGAAGTGTCTGAGGCCAGATTTGAACCTAGGACCTGCCATCTCTAGGCCTGGCTCTCAATCCACTGAGCTACCCAGCTGCCCCGATGCAAAAATCTTAAACAGAATACTAGCAAAAAGACTCGAACAAGTGATCAGGTGGATTATTAATTATGATCAGGTGTGATTAATACCAGGAAAGCAAGGATGGTTTAGCATTAAGAAAACCATTCACATAATTGACTATATTAACAAACAAACCAACAAAAACCACGTGATCATCTCAATAGATGCTGAAAAAGCCTTTGACAAAATAAAGCACCCATTCCTATTGAAAACACTAGAAAGTATAGGAATAGAAGGACCTTTCTTAAAAATATTAAACAGTATATATCTAAAAGCATCAACAAACATCATATGCAATGGGGATAAATTAGGAGCTTTTCTAATAAGATCAGGTGTGAAACAAGGTTGCCCACTATCACCTCTATTATTTAACATTGTACTAGAAAAACTAACAGTATCAATTAGAGAAGAAAAAGAAATAGAAGGTATTGAAATAGGTAATGAGAGGACTCAGCTATAACTGTTTGCAAATGATATGATGGTCTACTTAAAAATCCTAGAGAATCAACTAAAAAGCTAATAGAAATCATCAACAACTTTAGCAAAGGTTCAGGATACAAAATAATTGCACATAAATCATCAGCATTTCTATAATATCTCCAACACATCACAGCAGGAAGAGGTAGAAAGAGAAACACCATTTTAAATCACCCTAGACAATATAAAATACTTAGGAATCTAGCTACCAAAAAAAAAACACAGGAATTATATAAACACAACTACAAAACACTTTCCAAACAATTAAAACTAGATATAAACAATTGGAAAAACATTGATTGCTCATGGGTAGGATGAGATAACATAATAAAAATGACCATTCTACCTAAGTGAATTCACCTATTTAGTGTCATACCTATCAAACAACCAAAATATTTTTTACTGAATAGAAAAAACTAAAACAAAGTTCATTTGGAATAACAAAAATCAAGAATATCAAGGGAAATAATGAAAAAAATGTGAAGAAAGGTGGCCTAGCAGTACCAGATATTAAACTATACTATAAAGCAGCGGTCATCAAAACAATATGGTACTGGCTAAGAGACAGAAGGGAGGATCAATGCAATAGACTTGGGGTAAGTGACATCAGCAAGACAGTGTATGATAAACTCAAAGAGCCCAACTTTGGGGACAAATATCCACTATTTGACAAAAACTGCTGGGAAAATTGGAAAACAATATGGGAGAGTTTAGATTTATATCAATATCTCACACCCTACACTAAGATAAATTCAGAATGTGTGAGTGACTTGAATATAAAGAAGGAAACTATAAGAAAATTAGGTGAACTTAGAATAGTATACTTGTCAGATCTATGGTAAAGGAAAAAATTTTAAAACATGCAAGAATTAGAAAAAATTACAAAATGCAAAATAAATAATTTTGATTATATGAAATTAAAAAGCTTTTGTACAAACAAAAACAATGTAACTGAAATCAGAAGGGAAACAACAAACTGGGAAAAAATTTTTATAACAAAAAATTCTGACAGAGGTCTAATTACTCAAATATAAAGGAACTAAATCAATTGTATAAAAAATCAATTAATTCCCCAATTGATAAATGGGCAGGGGACATAAATAGGCAATTTTCAGCTAAAGAAATCAAAACTGTCATTAAGCACATGAGAAAGAGTTCTAAATCTTTAATAATTAGAGAAATGCAAATCAAAACAACCCTGAGGTATCACTCACATCTAGCAGATTGGCTAAAATGATAGAAGGGGAGAGTAATGAATGTTGGAGGGGATGTGGCAGAATTGGGACATTAATGCATTGTTGGTGGAGTTGTGAACTGATCCAACCATTCTGGATGGCAATTTGGAACTATGCCCAAAGAGTGATAAAAGACTGCCTGATCTTCTATCCAGCTATAGTATTGCTGGGTTTGTACCCCAAAGAGATCATAAATAAAAATTGCACAAAAATATTTATAGCTGTGCTCTTTGTGTTGGCAAAAAACTAGAAAATGAGGAAATGCCCTTCAATTGAGGAATGGCTGAACAAACTGTGGTATATGCTGGTGATGGAATACTATTGTGCTAAAAGGAATTAAAAACTAGAGGAGTTCCAGGTGAACTGGAAAGACCTCCAGGAATTGATGCAGATTGAAAGGAGCAGAACCAGAAGAACATTGTACACAAAGACCAATACACTGTGGTAAAATCGAATGTAATGGACTTCTGTACTAGCAGCAATGTAATGACCCAGGACAATTCTGAGGGATTTATGGTAAAGAATGCTACCCACATTCAGAGGAAGAACTGCAGGAGTGGAAACACAGAAAAAAAAATACAACCGCTTGAACATATGGGTTGATGTAGACATGGTTGGGGATGTGACACTAAATGACCAGGAATGTCTTCTGCTCCTTTCATATCTCTAGCATTTTAGCACGGTGACTGGCACAGACTAGGTGCTCAATAATTACTTATTGAATTCAATTGGATTGTATCCACTAGTTGTTTTTGTAAAACTCTACAACATGTATTTTAGATATAATGATGCACATTCCATCACACACACACACACACACACACACACACACACACACACACACACACACAAACAATGTTTTTGAAGTGTTTTACCAATCACATATGAGTAGTGGGAAAGTAGGTCAAAATCTTGAAATCTGTACTCCACTGAGCAAAGTACCTGATTTATTTTTGCATAGATGACTCAAGAAATAGTATCATATCATTCTTAGAGTCCCAATTGAGGTATTTCATTAGGTCTCATGTCTGCACAAAGAAACCAAAAGGAAAAGGATTTTTGTCCTTTGACAAGCAATTTCTGAGTTAATATGTTTTGCCTTTCAATAACAGGAAAGGTTATAGCACTCCAATCCATTTTTAATAAATGTTACCCTAACATTCCTTTTCAAACAACAGTCAATTACTGCTGAACTTTTACAATAAGTGTTTCACAGATGTAAAATTTGAAACATTTTTGAAAATCTCAGGTCTGTCAGTTAATCTAGCCCCAAGCTGCTCTAACATATCATAGTGGCAGCTAAATGGTAGGGAACATCAGGTCCAAGTGACCTTTTGAGAATTACAAGGAGACAGATTGTTCTCATGATGCTTAAATGCTTTAAGTAGAAAAAGAGTACACTTAATAGTAGACATTTATTTTGTTTTATTTTATTCATTCCTTTAGGACCACATATATTTGCCATACCCATGGTTAAAAATAGCAATTTCCATTTATATTTCAGTTGTTCTTATTCTTACCATATGTATCTAGAAAAATGACAAAAATCCATGTTCAATATTAATGCATGACCCATTTTTGTTTGTTTCTTCAACTCTGTGACTATAGAATTACTATTAGAAGCCAAAAGTAGTTGCTTCCTAGCTCAATGGACTGTGACTTTTGTGTACTGAAATACATTTCCAATGTAAATGACCATGCCTCAGTCTTCCTTGTAACTCCCAGAAAGCTAAGTGCAGTTGAATTAGTCTTAAGAAATAATTTGTATTTTCTTTATTTTTTTGTGGGAATGAAAATGAAAAGCAGTTGGATAAATGAGCTAGGTACCATGCAGATATGAAAAAGTTCTAACTATGGAAGAAATTGCTCTGACCAAAGGACTTAAAGAGGTACTATGTGTTCTATTGTAAAGTGTCCGTATAATGGTATTTCTTCTGAATGTTCAGCTACTCGACTGATTCTTTCCTTTACTTTGAAAGATATCCTAGCTGTCTCCAAAGTGCTGTGAAAGCTTTCCAGACTCAGCATATGCTAAATAGAGGCTAGGCTTGTTTTGTATCATGCCAATAATCCCATGCTTTGAGGAAAATTTATACCCTCAGGCAATTTGCAGTTGGAAATCTGACATATATCCAAATATAAATTCAGGACATCTTAATGTCAATAACTTTGATGTGCATTAGGTAATTCTACCACACATGATTTTAATAGTTTCTGCAGCATTTCAGCTGCTTGGATAGGAAATGCATGCCTACAGATTCATCTATGGCAATGATATTTCAATGACTCTAAATATGTACTCTTGCCTTGTATATGTGGATGATATGTATTCATAAGCCTTTTAATCCACATCACAGTCATCACAGTGTCTCAGTTTTTTTATGAGGTTTTCAGTAGAAAGTGGATTCCTTCTCTGATGTTAATATAGTCATTTGGACTAGCAATTAAATATTACAAGTTGTAAATTTTATTTTAAAAATCTTAAACCTAAACTTTAAAAATTGTCAATTAACAACAAAAGAAAGATCAATGTAAAAGGGCAGAATTTAAAATTCGGGAGTAGTTGAATTAATATATTTGGCAAAAATATTCCTAGAAATGATAAAGAACAGATCATTTGAAACAGTAAAAAGAAAGCTCCCCATGGAGGAATTGGGATCATTATCCTGCCAAATTAGAACAAAAGTCCATTTGCTGAATGTGATTGTCCAGCAGTGACCAATACCCATGAATCCCAAAGAAAATTTAAATTACCAAAAATACCTCAAGAGGGTAGCACAGAGGAATTCATGGCTCCAGCTAAATATGAGCATATTTCACAAAGTATTGATTCACAAATGACATCATTTTGTCCTGGCTAGAACAAATGTAGAGCCATTATGTTTCAAAGAAATAAATCTCATTTTTAAAAATTATACTAAACTATTGCATTCAAATGCAAATGAATCCTTCACTTGAAAAGAGAGGCATGCTTTTTTCTAAGTTCTTTTGATCTAATCGTTTATGATTGCTACTTAGGCATTGATAATAAACACAACAACAACAACAAAAAAAAAAACTTGAGATGGTAACTGTGATGGAGAGTAAAAGTCATTAGTGCCTACTGTGTTCACAATATCAGCCAGCTAAGTGGAGTTATAGATAGAATGCAAGCCATGGAATCAAGAAGACCTCTTCCTGAATTCAAATCTGGCCTCAGACACTTATTAGCTGTGTGATCCTGGGCAAGTCAATTCTATTTGTCACTATTCCTCAATCATAAAATGAGTAGAGAAAGAAATGGCAGAGCGCTCCAGGATCTTGTTTAAGATCTTAAATGGGGTCACAAAGAGTCAGACACTATTTTATTGACTGAACAACAACAAATGTGTCTGCAATATATTCCAACTAATACTATTAGGACCATACTTATGTTTATATCTGTGGAATACTTACACCCTGTCTCTGCTTCTCCAGTAACTTTGGGTATCCTGATCAATATAGATTGCAAATGATTTGATGTAGTGATCCAGTGCTAAGATAGAATGAAAACATCAAATATACCCCAGATAGACTTGATTTTCACATATAGACATGGCTTATTACTATGTTTACACAAATAATGTGAAATAGTAAGATTCAATAATTACCTTTTCCCTTTCAACTGTTTGCATAAAAAGATGGCATAATTCAAAATCCTGTTGTGGTCTTATTTTTCTCTTCAAGGAAGTTTTCTTACCATTAATTTTACAAATAATTATTTCTCTTCTTCACTTCACTTACTGATGTCCAGCTGTATATTTCTCTGAGACAGTCAAATTATTTCTGAAATAAAATCATGGTGGCAGTGTATCAATTGGAATACTCATAAAATTAAACAAAGCTAATTGTACTAATGTGTCATAATAAATATAGTTCACATTTCTAGAACTGTAATTTCCCATCTAAAGGACCTTATTCCTCAATGAGTTTATCTTTCAGATTTTTAGGTGTCAAAGAGACCCTGAATTATGAATCCAGGATGACCTACAGGAAAGAGGGAAAATCTTAGAGATTGTGCTAGCACTCTGTGAAGATTTTTAAAAGGGACCAATACAGTACTTTAGGCCTTAATTCTCTGGTTTCTAGTAAATATTTGTATCACATCAAGAAGTAAAAAAGGAAATTATATTAGTTGGACTTTTAGAGAAATCTTTGAAGTTTTCCGATCCCAATGAGTATCTGGTTAATTATCTAGGACATGTCCTAGCTTCTTTAAGGGAGGTACTACCTGTTAGAATCAGAGATTGCCAATAGCAATGAAAAGACACAGATTATGTTGAACTTGATTTTACTTCACATTCTTGAGTCTCTGAGATAGCATTCTTGCTGGAAATTATCATCAGAAATAATTCTTTCCCATTTGGAGAAATAGCCTGATTCAGTAGATAGGTTAAAAGTCAAGAAGATCTTGGTTTAGATCTTACTTCTAGAATATAGCAACTACATGATCTTGGCCTAGTCACATACATCTCAGTGGTCAAAAGAGTTCTCTTTGATTATAATTCAATTTCTTTTCAATGAGAATATTCAAATATATTTTAGTAGAGGAAGTTTCATCATCTGATAACTCCCTTTACTAAAGAAATCACAGATCTAGTCCCTGTCTCTTTCCTCACTATAACAGAGGGTGGTATGAAGACAAAATAGAAAGTGGGTATTCAAACTCCTAAAAGCAGTTATGGCTTGCCTTGCTTTGGCTTTTTACCACTGCTATCTTCTACTTCTGGTTCGCTTTCAAAAAATTCAAATTAGTTTAAATGTAGAGAAAATTATTTATGAAGAAAAAGCAATAATAAGTAGAATGGGGAGGAGGAGACATTAAATAAATGAAGATTTGGGGGAATTCATATTCATCCTTATATTTAAAGTAGGATGCTAGGGATTATATGTAGGCTTAAAGATTAACAGGTACATATGAGCAGCAATAAATATAATATATACAGAAGCTTCAAGTATTATGTAGTGCTTTGAACAGCTATAAAACTCTTTACCAGCTGCCGCAAGCCACACCACTATGGTAGAAACACATCTGTGTATATGTGGCCCATGGGTATAATACAAACCAAGTGTTTCAACTGCTTTATGATTTACTAAGTGTTTTATGTATAGGGATGGAAATAATTACTGTATCTGTGATACCACTAGTATAAGGATCTTTCAGATAAGGAAGTTCCATCTACCAGTGAAGGCTGGCACCTTCTATGGAAATGATAATCTAGATCATCTCTTAAAGCACTCAGAGGCAAAAGATCTTATATAAGGTGAAATGTATATTTCTGATGGAAGACCTGAAAACAGGTCTTTTGGGTTTAGACCCTCTAGCCAATATGCCATCTGCCCTCATTTGGTTATCTCAAAAACTTAATAAAGTATTACAAGAATTATTAAGTTACTTTTTAGATTAAGAAGCTAATGCACATAAAAATTAAGAGTTTTTCTAATAGTGGTAACTAAAGATGTTTTAAATGTTTAATATTTTAATTAAATAACATTTCTAAGGTCAGCAAGTCAAATATTGAACAAGGATTCAAACCTTTATCTTCTGACTCCTTTCTGGGTCTCAATTTTCATATTGTTAAAATACATTGCTTGGTTAACATGATCTTTAAGGACCTTTAAAGCTCTAAATATGATCCTGAATCTATTATCTAAATCCTTGATTTGACTTTAAATCAAAATTCTCTTTCTTACTATGTAGTTCTGTCATACATGTTTTTCCTCTTTTCATAAAGGAACTGAAATTCTATTTTCAATTATAAATATGTATCTCAATGATTCTATGGACACTTACTTTGTGTCAGGCGCTGTGCTAAACACTGTAAATTCTTAATATATTTTGTATTCATCAATCATCTATACCCACTGCCAGCCTTATTCTCTCATAATAATGAAGAAGAATTTTTTCATTACAACAGTACATATATATATTGAGATAAGACCTCCTAAGAAAAGATCCTAATTCTACGTTGTATCTTCATATCAGCCCAATTTTCTGTGTGTATTATAGAGCTCTAGAATTGGAGTCAGAAAGAACTAGATTCAAATCCCCCATGAGTATCCCTGGAAAAGTCATTTAACCTATGTCTCATTTTTTTTTAATATAAAGGAGATGTTGACCTGCATTAGTAGAGGGAGAATACACATCTATGATCCCTCTTTAACAATGAAATCAGAGATTCAGTACTCATCCCTATTCTTGAACAATAAATATTATCTCCCATCGAAATTAACATCCAATGAAGCCTTGGTTTTCCCTCAAGTCAACATTTAGCACCAAAGTAATAAGGCTTATCCAGACATATATGTTTAATAAAGATAAGAAAGCAGACCAAATAATGGAGAATAATTGCCTTGTTTCCTTAGCTTGTCTTTTGTTCTCTTTCATCTTCATTTTTATGAGAGATGTGGGCATGGTAGTAATTAATAAATGCCTAAAAGCCTGACTTAACGGGGATAGTTTTGAGCCTCTTCATTCTAGGCAAACGAGAGGAGAAATAGCTTAGGTGGTCATGTACAGATGAATAATAAGGAGGTTGGTGTCACTGTATATATGATGTGATAGAGTATGTGAAATGGTATAAAGTTTATACTTTATAGACCAGAAATGTAAAAAGTGGTCATATTGTAGAAGGTTTTAAAAGCCAAAGGATTTTAGTACTTGTTCCTAGACATAAAGGAGAGTCATTTGACTTTATTGAGGGGGAAGGGAAACTAACATATGAGTCTTGAATTTAGGAAAATCACTTTGGCAGTTGAATGGCAGATGGCCTGGGGTGGGAACTAACTTGAGGCAGGAAGGTCAAATAGAAAGCTATTGAAATATTCTAAGTTTGAAGTTCTGATGTCTTGAATGAAGGTAACTGATGTGTCAGGAAAGAAAAGTAGGCACATAAGAGAAATATTAGCAAGACAGGAACAATAGGACTTGGCAACAGATGCAATTTATGAGGTGACTGAAAGAAAAAGATCAAGAATAGCATAGGTTGCAAGTCTAGGTGACTAGGATAATTTTTTTCTCTCAAACGTAATATGGAGGCTTACAAGAAGGAAATGTTTAGGGTTTAGGGGGAAGAAAATTATTTCAATCTTGGATATATTTCTGAAATATCACGGGAAATCCAATTAGACATATCTAATTGGCAGTTAAAAATGTTGTACTTGTAGTGAGAAGAGAAATTATAGCTGGATAAATACTGCTGAGAATTATCTCCAAAGAAATGCTTACCAAGTTTTTGGGAGATGATGAAATTATTAACTGAGATAGTAGAGAAAACAAAAAGAAGAAAGCCCAGGAAATACCTTTTGTAAATTTCCAAATAAATGGGTATGACCTGAATGAAAATCCAGCAGTGGAGATTGGGAAGACACTGTTCGATGGGAAAGAAGAGAAGAAAAAGAATTATCAAGAAAAGCTTGAGTACAGATCTCAAAAGAGTATCTCATAGAACAAGGTCATCAAGAGGATTGGAGTCAAGATGGAGGGACAGATATTAAAGTAATTTCAGTTGAATGATGAGGCACAAATCCAGATGAATAAAGTTTAGAACAGAATGAAAGAGGAGGAAGTAGATAGAAGAGGAAAATTAAGTTGAACCTTTTCATTTAAAATACGTTGGCTTTCTTTAGATGCTGAAAGTAGATTTGCTTCTTGCTCCTAAAAGTTGACTTTATGATTGCAGATATAGTTTTTTTCAATTCTGATGAATAGACTTAATATGGCAAAAGACACTGATTCTTCATTCCAGCTCAATATCATAGAGAATAACTAATGAATCAAATGAAAGTGGTTCAGTGGCCTAACTAATGATTGAGTTAATGTATTCCCCCTAACAAACAGTTAATTTGTCAAACATTTATCATTTCTGCCAAAAAGAGATATCATACACCTACTGTTTTCAATTATTCCTTTTACATTCACAGTTTAAAATGTGAGTTCAATTTAGCGAATTGTTACAGGTACCCTAATAGCACACTACTAAATAGAATCAAATTATTTTAATATGATTACAATTTTAGTCCCTTCTTGGGGAAACTGATGGTTAAAAATCACCATTAAATAAAAAGCAAATCAACAAATAACTTTCAGGTGCAGAGCAATAATCAATAACAGTGACCTTTTATCTCTGAGGTTAACCAGGAAAAGATGAAAGTCCATGTTGAATTTAGTTAAATTGTACCCTGGTGATAGATATAAAATCTCAGGTGGTAAAATAATCTTATTCTATTTAATATCACCACACATCTTTGAAATTTTAATTATAATCAAGATAAATCTTATCTTAGAGTTATAGCTAATGTCATTGCTAAAATTATAGATTTAGAAGTGGAAAGATGTGTCAAAAGTGAGAAGTGGACAAATGCCCTTCATAATGATAGGAAATTTTTATATTTCATTTTGCCTGTTGAGTCCTTTGCCTTTCTATCAAGAGGTGGGAAGTATGTTTTCATTTTCATTTCTCTAAAATCATGGTTAGTCCTTGCATCAATTGATGTTTGAAAATTTTCTTTCCTTCAATGTTATAATTGTATGAATTATTCTGTTTCTGATTACTTTACTTTGATCTGTTCATATTTATCTTCCCAGATTCCACTGACATTATTTCAATATTTCTTATGATATAAAACACTACACTGCATTTAAATACCTTAATTTGCTTAGCCTTTCCCTAACAGGTGAGCAACTACTTATTTTTCAGTTCTTTGGAGCTGTGAAAAGAGCTGCTACATTAATGTCCTACTTCCATGTTCACAAAGTGAAATTCCTTAATTTGATCATGATCTGTTGTCATTCCACCTGTCTTGAAACTCCCAGGTCCATAGCAAGAATGAATATATATATATATATATATATATATATATATATATATATATATATGTATGTGTGTGTGTGTGTGTAATGTTTATTAAATTTTTTTTCCAATCACATGTAAAAGATATTCAAGCTTA